>NW_023464959.1:0-9630 GCF_013731165.1 Rhagoletis pomonella
GCCTAAGCGATTTTGGCCGAGTTCAGCAAAGCACGCCAGTCGTTTCTCCTCTGTGCCAACTGACGCCAATTGGAAACGCCAAGTGAAGCCAAGTCCTTCTCCACCTGATCTTTCCATCGCAGTGGGGGCCTCCCTCTTCCTCTGCTACCACCAGCGGGTTCCGAGTTGAATACTTTCAGAGCTGGAGCGTCGGTGTCCATTCGAACGACATGACCAAGCCAGCGGAGCCGCTGTATTTTAATTCGCTGCACTATGTCCATATCGTTGTAAAGCTCATACAGCTCATCGTTCCATCGTCTGCGGTACTCGCCGTCCCCAACGCGTAAAGGACCGCAAATCTTCCGCAAAATCTTTCTCTCAAACACCCCAAGAGCCGCCTCATCGGATGTTGTCATTGTCCATGCTTCTGCGCCATATACCAGCACGAGCATGATGAGTGACTTATAGAGCGTGGTTTTCGTACGTCGAGAGAGGACTTTACTCCTGAATTGCCTACTCAGTCCAAAGTAGCACTTGTTGGCAAGAGTGATTCTACGTTGGAATTCAATGCTGACATTATTATCGGTGTTAATGCTGGTTCCCAAGTAAACGAAATTCTCTACTTTCTCACACACTTAAATTCCAGTCGTCGGGCATGCGTTCATCTGACCATATTCTGCACAAGAGTTGATGCATGCACCTTATCAACTCCTAGCTCAGCTGGCAGGCTGTCAGCTCCAGTGGCTTTGTTGTTTTTCAACCGCGTTATTGCTATACGTACCTCGTCATAGTCAGGCGGTGGAACGTCGACTCCGTCATCATCGACTGCGGGCTCGGGTTCTTCTTCTCCACAACTTTCTGTGCTGCTACCAATTAGTAGGGCGGAAAAGTGTTCCCTCCATAATTTAAGTACGCTCTGGACATCAGTTACTAGGTCGCCATTATTGTTCTTACAGGAGTGCGGCCCGGTCTTTAAACCTTCCGTAAGTCGCTTAACTCTCTGGTAAAATTTTCGGGAATTCCTCCTGTCGGCCAGCATTTCAAGCTCTTCGCACTCACGTATTTCTGCCTCTCTCTTCTTGTTGCGGCAAATACGTCTCGCTTCCCTCTTCAGATCTCTATAGCGGTCCCACATAGCGCGCGTTGCGCCCGATCGCAGCGTGGCCCTGTAGGCGGCATCTTTTTTCTCTGCAGCTTCCTGACACTCCTCATCGTACCAGTTGTTCTTTCGGGCACGCTGAAATCCGACTACTTCTTCGGCGGAGGTACTTAATGAGCGGGAAATGTGGTTCCACTGCTCGCATATGTCGGTTTGTTGAAGAGTGCTCTCTGAGAGCAGGTGTGAGAGTCGAGTAGCGAAAGCGCTGGCTGTCTGTTGTGATTGCAGCTTTTCGACGTTAAGCTTTCCTCGCATATTTGGGCGCACATTTTTTGCTGCACAGAGGCGGGTACGTATCTTGGCTGCAACAAGATAGTGGTCCGAGTCGATGTTTGGGCCTCGGAGTGTGCGTACGTCTTAAACACTGGAGGCGTGCCTTCCGTTTATCACAACATGATCGATTTGGTTTCTCGTTTTTCGATACGGCGACAGCCAGGTAGCTTGATGGATTTTTTTATGCTTGAACCTAGTACTGCATACTACCATGTTTCGGGCCCCGGCGAAGTCGATCAGCCTCAATCCGTTGTCGGACGTTTCGTCGTGGAGGCTGAATTTTCTGACGGTGGTTCCAAAGATCCCTTCTTTGCCCACCCTGGCATTGAAGTCGCCAAGCACGATTTTGATATCATGACGGGGGCAGCGCTCGTACGAGCGCTCCAAGCGCTCATAGAAGAGATCCTTGGATGCCTCATCCTTCTCTTCCGTCGGGGCATGGGCGCAGATGAGCGAGATGTTGAAGAATCTCGCTTTGATGCGGATTGTGGCTAGACGCTCGTCCACCGGGGTGAACGACAGTACTCGGCGACGGAGTCTCTCTCCCACCACAAATCCAACTCCGAATTTGCGCTCCTTTACATGGCAGCTGTAGTAGACGTCGCAAGGCCCCAGAAATTGTTTGCCTTGCCCGTCCAACGCATTTCTTGGATGGCGGTGATGTCAGCTTTTGTACTTACGAGGACATCAACCAGCCGGGCAGAGGCCCCTTCCCCATTAAGGGTCCGGACATTCCAGGTGCATGCCCTCAAATCGTAGTCCTTTAAACGTTTGCGGTGGTCGTCATCATAAGGGGGGGTCTCATCCGAGGCTTTGCCTTGCTTTTTCACTAGAAGTGGTTTTTACGTGGCGGGTCCCAAGCCCAGCACACAACCCATGGCTGGGACGGGGGTGTTTTCGCAACCAAATACACGTTTATATAGCGAGCCGCTTGCTCCAAGCAGACACCCGCTTGCAGCCGCACCTACTAGTGAACAGACGCTGCAGACTTCAGTGAGCCCTTAAACCGAATAAGTCAGAGTGGCCCCACCGAAGCTCTGCCGTGACCCAAGGCTCCACTCGGATTGGTTACCGCATCTCGCACGTGGGTTGCTCACGTTGCCCAGAGTGCGCGAAAGAGGACGCAAGAGTCGGGATTGAGTATAGCCATGCAACTGTAACTGCATACCCAGCGCAATGACTATACCCCATTGCACTCCAATAACAATTGGCTTAGACCTAAAACATCATAATAAATATTACTATTGCAATACGGTCAAATGCCTTTTATTTTCCCCCATACAAAATCGACCCAGCCTAATATACATAAATACACAAAATTCATATATATTCCAAAATAATGTTGTTGCACAACCCTCAATACAAATCGAATTCGATAGCGTAAAAAAAATATTAATATTTTTTGGACTTATCAAATTTTCTGTGACTTACTTTGGACTTAGCAATTTTGCACATCACGGAATAAAACGGTAGTTAGATCCTTTCAGAAACGGTGCATTTTCAATTTTCCTTGCTTCCTGCACCAAAAACTAATTGTTCATAAAAAGTGGACTTAGCAACATTTCACTCTAAGCTAGCGATATCTATCCTTCTGCAGCGTAAAATAATTTTTGGGAATATCCCGACCCCGGCGCCTCCTATCGTGTAATTTTTCAGTCCAAATATTCCTTTTCAACTGGCTAACTTATGTCCTAAATATGAGCCAAATCGGCAAGTAAATGCAATTTTATGAATATCCCGACCCCAGCGCCACCTAGCGATTACATTTTTAGTCGAAATATTTCCCTTCAAGGTGCTGAAATATGTTCCAAATATGAACGAAATCGGTCCAGCCGTTTAGTGGTTTAGTGACATTCAATATACGGAAAACTATAAAATTGTGAAATCGTGACATCTCAGCTTTCTTCATTTTTCGGCAACAACAAAAAATTTCAATTTTTTTTTAAATCAAAGAACCTTCCACACAGAAGGCCAAAAAATGTGCTTTTTACAGAATTGAAATCGGTTCAACCGTTTGGTCAGGCATCGCCGTCATACGAAAGACATTTCATTTTTATATACACTTAGGTCTCTTTTTATGTGGTGCATGCGTTCTTTACTTTTATACAAAACAGGGGATGCGTTCCAGCATTTTCAAAAACCGCATAAATTCAGATACTCCATGTAAAAAATTCTAAAAAACCGCATACAAAAAATCCAGTGAGGCATTATTGAGCAAAAAAAACTATTTATTTCTTCACTTCAACACTTATTATTCCATGTAAAACCGAACATTAATGAAATAAATAAAATTTTATCTGTATTTTAACCCAAAACAAAATAAAAATACCACAATAAATACATGAATTATGTAAGAATACATAATAAAATTTAGAAAAAAAGGTTTTTTCTTAACAGCGGTCGGCCCCCGCAGGCAATGGCAAACCTACGAGTGTATGTCTGCCATGAAAAACAGATTCTCGTAAAAGTAGAAGTGTGCATATCCCCACAGATAACGCACACACCAGCTGCAGTGGCGACGCGTGTGACCAAATTCCTGGCAGTTATGACATTGGACAGGGCCTCTACGCTTATGGGGTTCTTCTATGGAGATTTTACGGTGTAAAAGATATAGCAATTGATACATTTTATTTTCTTGATATATTTATTTCTTTCTTCAGGTTATATAAGCCAGGTTCTAGCTCTATTTTGAACATCGGTTGAGGGATGTTTTCTTTATTTTTGATGTTGAAAACATTGCGCACCTTAAAACCTTTTTCCCTAAGAGCATTTTCTATCTCCTATGAGTTCACGCTGGACATGATGCCTTCTATGACAACTTCCGAGTCCTCGACTACTTTTAAGTTGGTAGGTGTAATAAGATTTCTTAATTTTATCAAACTCATTAGAAATCTTCCCTTAAACTCGTGAAAGCCTCTTAACCTCGTAAAGCTCGTAAATTTACGAGCCTCATAAAAGAACTGTCAATCCCCTAATTTGTAATTTTACGAAAAATATCTTCGTTTTGAGCCTGAATTTCCGCTTCGTGTATATTACCATTTTTAATAGGAACTGCATGAAAATTATTTTTCCCTACTAGTTTCAAGAGAGTATCTACCAAAGCGTTAGAACTTCGTTCTCGTAGATAAATAGGTGGAGGCTTGTATTTTTTAACTACCTGCTGATTAGAATCATTATTCATATCAGCGAAAATACTAGAACGATTATTCTCCGCCGATGTACATAGATGTACCTGAAGTAACTACTTTCATAATTTTATTTTGTGGGCTTTGTTTGCAATTTTTTTCAGGTGTGCGCTTTCGCTTTATTAATATGTAGCGATCTAACCCAGTCTGAATAGTAGCATTATTTCTAGATAAATAAATTTAAGCCTTTGACAAATCGTGATTTTATTAAAAGAAAATTATAAATGGTGTTGAAAAACCAAACAAACGCTCGTGCGAAAGCTCTATTTTTGTATGTTGTTAAAGTTTATACATGGCGATATTGATGGTAATACAAGCAATGTATTCATTTGTGGATTTGATGTCACTTGAGAATTTAGGCAACGTGCGAGCTGTCAGGTTCTGTTATCAATATAATTAACGCAAGCTTTTCCGCGTGGTTGCCTTTCAATAAATAGAATTAACAAATATTCGCAAATAAATTTTATTTATTTTATAACTGACAGCTAACGTACCCTTTTTGTTCTTTTCCAGACCCCATTTTGATTTCTAATCTTTATTACCGCCAACAACTTTAAGGGCCGGTTGTTCAATGTCTGGTTATCACTACTTGCCGCTTAAACATCATTATCGACGATTTCGACATCATGCATATAACATGTGATCGATAAAGTAGTCGTTGTATCTAACCGGAGCTTCTACCTCCGATTTGTGCTTATCAGACATTGAACAACCGGCCCTAAGTGTATACATATTTACAAGCTGTCAAAATTTTGCGTGATTCCACGAGCTAGGTAAAAATTATGACGTTCGTATTAACAACAAGAAATCTCGAAATTTTAATAAGTTGTAATTTCAGTAAAGTAATTTCATGGCAATTAGTAGAAAAGTTCCATGGTGTAATTCTTGCTGTAAAATTTTTCACCAGCGCAAAGATTTTGTGCAACTTCAACATGTGACTTGAAGCGCTCGGTTATAGGATTTTAGTGACTGACTAATGTCATACTACTTCTTCGTCAATATACTACTCGCAATTAATTTTTCAGATTTTATAAAGTAGTCGCAAGATTAAGGGTTTCTATACAAAATTAAGGCTCCCCGCGCCAAACGCTAACGAATTAGACTGACCTGACAGCAATCTTTTTATCTACAACATAAATGTGACATAATATCAAAAATTCAGCTTTTATAAAATGTTTGCAATTCTTTGTCGCTCGCCTCCCCGACTATGGGTATAAAAAGCTGTATGCCGAAAATTTTCGAGATCGGACGAAAATTACGCCCACATTCCACTTCCAAAAAAGTATAAAAAAAGTTAAAAACGTTTGGTGCGCTGCCTTCAAACGTTGCAACTCGTCGGATTTTGTATTTTACCTGCTGAAGGAACGTATACTAAAACAAATTTTTTTTTTTTTTTTTTTAATTCCAAGTTTGTGAGATTTGCCCATACATTGTATCTCAATTCGATTGCGGTTTTCAAATAGACACCATTTATACAGACTTCTCGAAGAAAGCCCTTGATGCAATATCGCAAGGAATTTTATTGCATAAGCTCGAATGTATGTATCGAATGTAAAATCTTATCCCTCAAACCGATGATTATTTGTTGAAATAGAAAATTGCAAGTCGTTTTCTTTTGAAGCGTCCACAGTTAAAGCGGGTGTCCCACAAGGTAGCGTTCTCAATTTTATTTATTATTTTCATTAATGAGATTCTCAACATGTTCTCATATGTCTATTTCTAAAAGTTCGGAGTTTCGAATTAAAGATTTTTTTGACCTTGGAGTAATGTTCGATAATCGTTTTACGTTCAGAAATCACGTACATATGTTATGTCCAGGGAACGGATTTAATGGAAATTCTGCTGAAGAGATAGGAGTATATTCGATTCAGAATGTCCACGATTTAGCTTTCCCTGATTCTATATATACACATTTGATGTTGCCTTTTTTGCGTTTTTTAGGTAGGTATGTTTAATTTTGACTTGGAGGTATGTTTATTGAACAAAGAGCAATCAGCTGTTTGTTTCTGGTCCTTTTTCACAGCTGATATTCCATCAGGGATAGAAAATTGAATTATAAAATTGTACCTAATTTACGGAAAACTTTACCTAAAAGTAGATAGTTGTACCTAAAAACTAAATATGTTCCCATCGATAGAATATCAACTTCTTACTCACATTAAACAGATTTGGCTATGATTCGAATCTCTTCCAGCAGCGCGAGACACTTTCCTCCCAGTTCTTCGATCTGACGTTTTAAAAAGAAATATTTTCCCTATATCTGGCTCAATCAACTACAGTTGCATTACTTTTGTCGCCCTTCTGTATCATTTATATGCCGCTTCTCAAAATAGGGAAGCTATTAGTTACCAGTTGCCCGCACCAGAAAATGCATGGAAATGCCAATAAAAATAAGAACTGATTTCCTGAGAAGTTATTTGGCTACGTTACAAATGTACCTAAAATTGTGTGTTTGTACCGAATATACTTTCAAACTGAATAAAGGTACTATTGTACCAACTTTTCCATCACTGTAGGTAATCCAGCAGGCTGATTTCGTATAGTTAATTGCGCAGCTGACGTGTGTGTGAACACCAAACTAAATGCCGCAATTTAAAGCTTAATTGCCTCAGCTAATTGCCCTGTTTGAACATAGTCTCACATGAAAGTTTTAAACGTTCCATTTGTATCAACTCACGTCAGCGCACGTTTAGTACACTCAAGGCTTTTCTTCGCAAAAATCTAATAAAAATGCTGCCAGAAAACTTCAAAATGCATCTTGCGGTTCAATGTTACTACAACTATAGAGATTAAAGTTTTGTGGGTTAAAAACCAGAAAAGAGAAAATAAACAAAGATTCGAAGTACAAACTTTTCATATAAGAGGCATTCCACACCATTTCAATTGGTCAAAAACTACTTTTAAGTGTTTGTAAACACAAAAAAACAAAACATTTTTTTCAGAAGTTATACAACATCCAAAATATTAGGTGTCTCGCCGAAAGCCATTGTTTATCACATCATAGCTCGATAAATATTGGTCAAAAAAATCAATTAGTATTTTTTCATAGACAAAGAGTGAGATTTAAAAAAATATATATATACACTGCCGGAACAAAGTTTTGGCACAGCAAATTTTCACAATATATGCAACAATTTTTATTCTAATATTTTTCCGCCAATTTTGTATAAAAATATGGTTCATTCAACAACAATAACCATAAAAATATAATTCCTAAACTTTGTGCAAAACTCGCGAAAATTCAGCAAATTTCATCAAAATTTTCAACTTTTTAATCAGATTTTTTAGAATTTTTTTGAGTATGCAGTTTTGCAGCCCATTAACGTTGCTCAAAAAATCTGCAATTCCGGTACACACACAATATAAATTCAAGGCCGCATTTATGAAAAGTTGCCTAACTTCAACAATTTTTATGCGATTAAAATAAATAAGGTATCAGTTTATTTGAAAATAGATTTAATTTTAGATAGTACTCCATATTTTGAAATTGTGGAAGTTAGTGATGATCGAAACTTACAAAATTTGGAACAAATGTTTTTTTTTTATTTGCCCGATGAAAACTCTCAACAATCCAAGTCTGACAATACCTTATTATACATCATTTTAAAGACCTGAAAATCCTCTTCTCACAACATGTTCGATCTTTAAATTGAATGAAAACTAGTCATTCAAAAACTGATAAATCTTTAAAACCGTACTTTCTGACCTAAAATGACAAGTCACGACCTCGAAATAATTTTTGAAAAATCTATAAAAATAGGCAATTATATTTCTCATAAAAAAGAAGGAAATTAGAGGTTAAGGTCTTGAAGTAAAAAAAAATCGATGGGTACCATAGATATGTAATATATGTACGTACATAGCATTTATATGGGTCATTCCACGCCAAAACGCATGCGGCTCTGCCCAAAATTGGTGGAGAGCTATCGGTATTTTTAAGATGTGTAAAGTTAGGTATTTTATGTACATATATAGAATCGAAGGTTATGTGACGCTTATAAAATAAATTAACAAATCGGTACTAAGTAACCATTTTCCGCCCAGTCTCCCGAAAATTTTCCTATGAATCGTTTATGAAAATCCAGATAAGCGACAAGAATCGTAATATATGTTTTTAGGGTCGCTAAACCCGAATCCGAGGTCACTTGAAGGTCAACTAGACGAACTGTTGAAACCTCAAAGTGAATCCAATCCAACTGATTCAAATTTTCTGTGAAATAGTATCGAAGTGATTTTGGAAAAATCTTTAGAATAGTCATAACTTCCGAAATTGTCCACTGATTTTTATAAATGGTAGATACCTAGTTCTACTCGGAATAAAGCATTATTTTCAAGTAGTGACTAAAAGAAGTATCTCCTGTCATCAAACAAACAGTCAGCACATTCGCGCCTTGGCACCCACGTCACTGTTGACAGTTACAATTTCGAGAAAGTAGAGAATTTCGTTTACTTGGGAACCAGCATTAACACCGATAATAATGTCAGCATTGAATTCCAACGTAGAATCACTCTTGCCAACAAGTGCTACTTTGGACTGAGTAGGCAATTCAGGAGTAAAGTCCTCTCTCGACGTACGAAAACCACGCTCTATAAGTCACTCATCATGCCTGTGCTGGTGTATGGCGCGGAAGCATGGACAATGAAAGCATCTGATGAGGCGGCTCTTGGAGTTTTCGAGAGAAAGATTTTGCTGAAGATTTACGGGCCTTTACGCCTTGGCGACGGCGAGTACCGCAGACGATGGAACGATGAGCTGTTTGAGCTTTACAACGATATGGACATAGTGCAGCGAATTAAAATACAGCGGCTCCGCTGGCTTGGTCATGTCGTTCGAATGGACACCGACGCTCCAGCTCTGAAAGTATTCAACTCGGAACCCGCTGGTGGTAGCAGAGGAAGAGGGAGGCCCCCACTGCGATGGAAAGATCAGGTGGAGAAGGACTTGGCTTCACTTGGCGTTTCCAATTGGCGTCAGTTGGCACAGAGCAGAAACGACTGGCGTGCTTTGCTGAACTCGGCCAAAATCGCTTAGGC
>NW_023464960.1:0-9627 GCF_013731165.1 Rhagoletis pomonella
TTTTTAAAGATGTTGCGAAAATTTGCAGAATTTTCATAATTTTTGCATAATATGAAATCTGGATTTAAATGGTGTTTTTTTAGTAATCAGCGACACTTTAATAAAAAAAATAAGCATTAAATAAACTAAAAAAATAGCCAGAACTTGCTAAAATCTCACGTCCCAGTTTACATGAATTTGGGTCACTGTATATTCGCTTAAAATAAAAATCATTGAAATCAGCCCAGTATTTTTGGACTTTTCGGATTAGAAAAAATTTTCTTTCAATTTTATATAACACAGTCTGACATGAAAATTTTCTTCGAGATAAGGCTAGCCATTTCTAATAGATTTTGGGCCGTTAAATTTGTAAAAATCGAAACTTATTTGAATTTTAATAAAATAAAACCTATAGCAAAATCGGCTAATGGTTTTTTGCAAAACAGCTAATAAATCGGTTGCCGGCTAAACCAAATTTTCTCCGGCTGTTAGCTATCGCAACTGGCTATAAATCTAGACGGAAACCGTGTAATGTGGCAACACTGACGTTAATCTTGAAAACTACTGAAAGAATTTGTTAACATTTTTTAATCGATGTATTATCTTTCGGCCTGAGAATTTCTATAGGGTTGCCATCTATCTAAAAAATTATAAGATCCGCACCGTTTGTTGGATTACAGAAAATGAAGTGTCAAATGACCATTTCAAAAATTAAAATATCTTCACAGTTAGTTGGACTAAAAATGAGGTGCAAAGTGTAAGAATACGGTCCGCGGATATGCAATAAGGTTTTATTTTTTAGTGGGGTTGCCACCTTTTTAAAAATCATATACATACGAATTTTTTGTTAATGACATCAGATTTGCACAGTTCATTCAATTTACAAAAAATAAGGTGTTAAGAGCTTGGCCTATATATGTGCAATACACTTTTATGTTTTCGTAAGGGTTGGCCCCTGTTTGGAAATTCGAAACGAAAGGGTTCTAAGAAATCTTAAGTTTGAATTTTTAAGCTATTTTTGAGGTATTTGAAGGAGATTGGTATCCATCGAAATACGTTTGAAAGGCTTTATTCAAAACTATATTTAGTAGGGTTGCCACATGTTTAAACAAGTAAATTCAACCTGAATTGTGGCGATAAGGTAATTGAAATATGTAAGGTTATCGTTCAAAAGCAACGTTATATATGGGGTGAGGGAAGGCGGGGTGTAGGGGTTATCTGGTCGGCCCAAAAGTTTTACCATAACTTGCTAATAGCATGAAGAACATATGTACCAGGTTTGTAAATGATAACTTTCTTTTTAGAATTTATGTCAAAAAATTGAAATTCCGGCCAGTGGGCAATTGGATAAAAATATTACTATTTTTTGACTATTTTTAATGGTAATCGGTAATTGTTAATTTAAAAGTGGAAGTAATGGTAATTAATCATTTAGCTATTTTAAACAAAAAAATTTATTATAAAATGTATAGCGACTTGCTGAGTTACCACACATGAGAAATTGCTCAGTTAATAATTTTAACACATGAATGTAATAATTAAACTATTTTACGTCTACTCGCTGTTGTAATCTCGAAAGTTTTGAAAAACCTGCTTGGAAAGAAAATTCGTTTTAAAGTTGCAATGGCTTGGAATTTTCTACAAAAGACAATGTGAAATGAAATGAAGAATAGTGCCACACCAAAATGGTTTTGCCAGATGGTTTTGCCAAGTTGTGTCCCCACATTACTCTCCTTAAATGAGGCTCTGTGTGGGAACCCGAATAGTCGAATTTAATATGATTGATGATACGAGGTATGTTAGCCTCCATCACGTCACGGGAATAATTCATTGAAAAAAACTGAAAGTTCAACACAATTAAAACTGACCTTGGGATGACCTTGACATGACCTCTAGATGACCTTCCGGAATAAAGGGATCCCCATACTCGAATTTAGCGACAACAAAAACGAAAGAAAAATTTTTTTTTATTCAATAAATTTTGTGTCCTATTTCACCCTCAAATGATCTTGAACCTGACATTATGGAGGTAAACGGACCTCGGATTCAGGTTTTGCGAGTCTAAAATCCCACATATACCAAACTTGACTTTGAAATGACCTCGAAACTGACGTGATGGGAGCTAACTGCTTCACGTTCACCGCGTCGATTAACATAGGGATATAGAGGTTGGGTTCAATATGTAGAAACTTTTTTTTTTTTAACCAGTGTATTGAATACGGCGCTGGGGCTATGCAAAATATACAACGAATTGGCCGACGGAGACCAATGACAGGCAACGATTTGTTCGTGATTCGCATGGTGATTGGATCTGAATCACCTACAAATGAAGTGATTTGCTCTCAAACTTTTGTCTTTAGACGGGCTTGCCGATACACTGAAAAATGTATCCCGTCTCCAGACGTTACTTAAGTACCCGCATCGAGGTACTTAAGCGTGTTCTTTTAAATACCCAACCCGTTTAAGTACCTCAAAAATCTCACATTTTTAGTGAGGTACTTAAGCGGGGTTTACTTTATTTGCATTTTTATGGAACGCATAAAAAAAATTATTAGTATTAGTTAAACATAAATTCAATTGACACTTTGAGCACACAACTTGAGTTTCAGATTTGCATGATGGCAATTTGCACGTCTTTTTAGATTTCCTGTCAACAAACTTGGGCCAGTGGCTGGTCTGATCCAAACGAACTTCATCCGGAGGTAGGTAAGATCTCGTTGGCTTACGTTTTGCGGTCACCGCAACAGTGGATGGCCTTCCTACACTTCGTGTTTCAAGATCTGTATATTCGCATAACACCTTTGCAATGGCGATACGAAAATCAGCTAATTAAACTATTTTGTCTTCTCCATGAATTCCGCGATATAACAGATATGAATTCACCAACGCCATGTCTAGAAAATGATAAAATAAACGATGTGTGTGTGTTTTTATCCGGATATGATAGCGGCCAACAGGCCGTCCATTAAATCAACGCCCCCATATGACGACTGTACATAATCTGTATATAATATGGAAATCAAAAGATTTGTTCTATACATAGATGTTATAGGGTATGACTGAAACCCATACCTCTGGTAATTTCAGGGCAATCAATTTCCACGTACTCTTTCTTTTTACGATCATAACGAACATCTGCAATAGGGGAATTGTCATTGCTTAAAAGTATTTTAATCCGACGTAAGATGACAATAAAGCGAACGTTTTTGTTGTCCTTCCATTGAACTGTTGTGGTTTCCACTCCATAATCAGAACCCACAAATTCGATTGATTCATCTCGTCACATCTTTGTATCTTCATCAGCTAGAAGTTTACAATTCGGCATACGATCTCGTTTTACAGTAGCAAGGTACCAAGACAAAGGATCGTAACAGTACAGCTGGAGGCATAGATGTGTAATAGTTGCCAAAGTAAATTATGTGATTCATGAACCTTGGAACTGTTGTTGAAAGACGAGCGACCACATTTGATGTTGCACCTAGATCAGGATATCCAGCTGTAACTATATTATCACCCGCACCGGTATATACCTCAAAGCGATTGAAAAACCACTGGAATCACATAGTACAAAGAGCTTCATACCCCATTTACATATGTGGCTTCTTTGGCATATACTGTCTGTCAACTGACAAACGTGGATTCTTTCGAACGGAGTCGAATCTTTCATTTAATCGGGCGCAATTAAATTAAGGTATCGTATCCAGTTTCGTTCTTTTTTTTCGTTAGTGAAAAATCGTTGAAAGTCAAGCGTGCACGTATTTGAAAAAATTGTTTGATGTCATTGTTGATCTGATCAGAGCTGGGTAAATGCAATTACATTACAATTACAATTACATTCCTCAGTAATTGTAATTAGGATTCAATTCCTTTAGCTCACAGCAAAGGAATCGATTACTTTTTCAATTCCTTGAAGTAATTTCAAATGGAATTGTTTTTTTTTTTAATTCCATTACAAGGAATTTCATATTGTAATTGGAATAAATTACGTGCTAGTAATGTAATTTCTTTTATTTAAATTCCTTTGAAAGGAATTAAAAATGTCATTTTTTTCCAATTCCTTTCAAAGGAATTGAAAATGTAATTGATTTTTTTTCCAATTCCATTCCTCAAAGTAATTTAAAAGGTAATCGAAAAATTTATAAAAAAAAATTGTTTACTGTTGAATTGCAATAGCTTTGTTAAATTTCTTGGTTGCTAACTGCCTTGAATAAACAACTTATACCTAAGTAGTATTACTAATTGGACTTTAAGAAAACTGAATAGCTTAGACTGTAGCTGTTCAGTTTATAGGGTAACGGTTAAATTTTCTAGATCCTACCGCGAACGCGCTTCGCGGCAGATGAGACCCATAAATGTTGCTGCCTTGGGCACTGCTGTTCTCTTGGACTAATCCCTGCGTATTTATAAAAATGCACCGAGTTAATTGCGTATATTATGGTACCCTTAATTCTACCCAAAATGGCGTGCCTTCTGGGGCCTTTGAAGTACTCTTACTGGTATCCTGCGTTACAAATGAGGATAGAGTCCGCTTGAATTACGAGCCCTGTGGGACTGGAGATCCTACCTCCTAAGAGTTTTATAAACAAATTTCATTGCTATGGCTAAATTTTGATGATAACACTGTACCGACGCAAAAATTACACAAAAAACGCCGAGAGACGTAAAATTAATTTTAAGTAGTATGTTACGGAACTGTATACCGTTTTTTTTTTAGATAAGGTCATTTAGTCAAGTTATTTTCATTTTAAGTTTTCATTGCGAATGAAAAAAATCAAACTTAAACATGGTCATACGGTCATGTACGATATGGCGTATGGGTAACATTATTTCCTGCTAGTATTTTATACAAAAAATTATTACACTTTCACTTAACCCTTGCAAATGACAATGGGCTATGATCGGGCCTAAGTGTGCTGGCGTACTCTGGGCCTAGCAGCCACTTCAACCTAACCCTTGCAAACTTGCTTATTTATCCATCGATTTTGCTCGCTAGTAGTGTTTTAAGCCGCAAAACAAGCAGATATTGGCTAGTCTATACTAATATATATTTTGAAAAGCATTTTTTTCTGTTCGCAAAGCTCGAGAAAGGCCGTACCGATTTTTTTGAAATTTCGGAATATACTGCAGACTTTCCACGGATGGTTATAGGCTAAAAAAAGTTTCGATATTGAAAGGGGGCGTGGCACCTCCCATACAAACCGAATTTTTCAAACTGCATATATTTGTGGTAGAGGACTAGAACTGGGTATGGTGATATATACATATATAAGACCAATTCCATACATAAAATTTGCATGGTTGAAGAATGGGGCGTGGCACCTCCCATATAAACCGAACTTTTCATATTGCATATTTCTGGAAGTGTTCATGGTAGACTGTAAGCCTTTTCAACCCCTCAAAAATATTTCCAACAGTTATCTTTCTTAAACCTCTTTAATTTGATACCCATATTGTAATATTTTATTTATTTTATCAATGTAATTTAGTTAAATTTTCAAACAGATGGCAACCCTCCTCAAACATATTTTTGGCAGTAAGCCTTCTTAAAACTCTTTAGTTTGACACCCACATGGCAATATTTCATTTTTTTTAACAATTTGACTTAGTTTAAATTTTCAAATAGGTGGCAACCCTCGTCAAAAATGCTTCCAGCGGTTATCTTTCTTAAACCTCTTTAACTTGATACCCATACTGTAATAATTCATTAATTTTATCAATGTAATTGGGTTTAAAAATTTTAAAATAGGTGGCAACCCTCCAAATTTTTGTGATATCATTGATTCTGGTATTATACCGAATAATAAAAAAAAAATTATTCAAATCGGTTCAGCCGTTCTCGGGTTTTGATGACCGTGACATACGAACACAACATTTTTATATATATAGATATACATAGAAGATGTCCAATGTGTGCTTTCGATTTTAATCTTTGACCACAACGAAAATTCCACATTGTACATTCGTGAATGAACTTTCAGTTTCTCGATTACTTTTACAATTCCTTTGAGTAATTGAAAAAACTAAAGTACTCTTGCAATTCCAGGTAATGGAATTAAAAAAAAAATCAATTACATTTTCAATTCCTTTCAAAGGAATTGGAGAAAAAAAATTACATTACTAGCACGTAATTTATTCCAATTACAATATGAAATTCCTTGTAATGGAATTAAAGAAAAAAACCAATTACATTTGAAATTACTTCAAGGAATTGAAAAAGTAATCGATTCCTTTGCTGTGGACTGAAGGAATTGATTCCTAATTACAATTCCTTGTAATCTGTAATTGGGAGTAATTTGATTCCTAAAGGAATCATTACGACCCAGCTCTGGATCTGATAGCATCAAGAGAATTTTCACCCAGCAATGTTCTGCATTTGGGTAAGGATATACTGACATATGTATGTATATATCAAAATGCCAATATGTTGACGCACCCAAAGGGGTAACACTAAATGTGGCGTTGATGTTCCGTGATCTTTTAATCAAGTTTGAAAAATTTGCGATCATCTCCAACATACTATCTTCCATAAAGTAATTGAAGCAGGCATATGGTGTATTTAGCGTTTTTATTTCATCGGGTAGCGATGCATCACCGCGGAATGCCACCTGATTTAAGTGCAGTTTCGATTTTCCTGCAACATCGTGAGCACTTGCAAAATTGCGCAATTATTGACCTTATGTGCATCCGCATAATTGCGCAATTTATTTATTTATTTTAATTGATGATTGAATTTCGTTGTTTTTCTGAAAAATTATATTTGTATCATATAGTTATAACACACTGGTGAAAAATGCCTATCAGGTCTTCGGATTCACTAAATTTTCAAAATTTTCAATGTACTTAATTTTTACTTTTTTGTTGTATGTTTGAATTTCTACTATTTTACATAGTTGAAAGACACAGCAAGTTTGAATATTTTCTCAGGTTTAGATAATAACAAAAATTCCAAAATTTTTAATTTTATGAAATTATTAAATTTCTTGATTTCTTATTTTTAGGATATTTTCAAAAAATTTAAAAACTATCGAAATCTGGGAGATTCTAGAAATTTTAGTAAAACGAGAATATTTTGAAATGTACAAAATTATTGAGATTTTAGAAATTTTTATATTTTCCAAAATTTTGAGAATTTTATTTGTTCTGAAATCCATCCTAAAATGTAAAGATGTGAAACATCACAAATTGTCGAAAAATTCTTATGTTCATGGTACTTGTGTATAAAACCTAGAAAATTCTGAGAATTCTAAAATATATTAACATTTTTGGAAAATTCCAAAAATTGTCCACTCTTCTGAACATTTATTTTGTGCTTTGTCGGTTCAGTAATTTTCGGTTTTTGATCTTCACATCAGGTCCGCGCGTATTTGATGAAAGCCTCATCCTTCGCTTCCACCAGGAACCCGCCATTCACCCATATTTGGAAATTTACCCTTTTTGTGAGATTTGTGGCTACTACGCTTAAAATTTTAAATTTTTGTCACCAAAACTACACAAAAATTGCGACTTTTTACCATAATTTGACTGCAACTTTGTGCAAATTGTTACTGTTGGCCCTTGATATACGTATGGTCGGTTAAAGACACACTCCAGAACAGATCAGATTGATAAACACTGTTACAAAATTAATATGCTTATAGCAAGAAGGCGAAATCCCACTTACGATTTAAATCCTAAGAAGAGCAATTGACATGTAAGGATGACGTTTAAAATTTCAAAATAATGTTTTTAACTAAGTTTACAATGTGTAAAATGAAAAGTATACTCAAGGCTGCAATCTCGTTAGGAAATGAGATGGATAGATTGATAAAGCCGAAAATTGGCTGTTATCCTTCATCAAAACAGGCATGTTTGTTGACCAAATAAAAAATTTTATCTGCAGAAAATAGATAACGGATTGGAAAAAAATAATCATCTAGTGCACCCTGCTTTCATAACCTTAGTAATAATAATCCGGTTGGTGTTTACGCTAAACTTTTGCTAGGAGCTTTCCAATGAGCTTATTTACTAACACTCGACCTCTCCAACCCTAATGGGTTAAAACCGAATGATAATAGTGTGTAAGCTGGTATAATACGTATATATATTCACCACAACAATTCTTTTTGCATGTGATTAGTTCATAATTTGACGTGAAGCCGTGCGGTTATTTAGTGAAGAGTTCCAAATTTATATTTATCGAAATACGGAATCAGCGCTATCTAATGATATAAAAATCTTTCAACATTGCTTTATCGTGAAAAAATCCAAATCAACAGTTGACGCAGACGTTGTCTAATTCTAACCGCGACACATACATACATACCTACATATGTACTTAGATGTATTATGGGCTGGGGAGTGCGTCGTTTGATATCATGTTTGTTCTAAAATACCTTGTTTTTCCCCAACAATAACAACTCATTGATTGCATTTTGTTGTATGTATGCACATACATACATACCGATTTGTTTTAAAATAAAACTTGTTTCCATTTAATAAGAAATATGACATCATTTGTCTAGCTGTGTTATTCGCATTTTGTGATGAGTACTCATTCCAACTAATGATTCGCTCCGTCGTGTTGGCGGTCTAATCAACGCACACGTACTTTGCTTTATTTGTGTTTGACTAGTGCACGTTTAGTTTCGTCACTGTTTCCTCTCTGAATTTATGTAGAAACAGCTGATACGATGCGTTTGCACATACCTTTGTAAATGCATATGTATGTATGTAAATTCCTAAAAGTGTATACGCATTAGGGTGGGTTTTAAAAAAATGAAAATCTAATTTTTGTATGGGATACCCCCTTATTTTGTTCTATATACAAAATAAGGATTTACACGCAAGGTTTGAAAAAAAATTCGATCTGATAAATTTTACATATTAGATAACAATTCACATAACTATGCTCAAAAGACTGTCATTTGTGTAAGTTCGTAAGTGTGCAGCTTTTTTAAACCGTTCTCTAAGCTCTAAATTAAACTGGTTTACAAATAATATGTACATGTGAAGTTGGTATGGACTTCCTGAGTGCAAAATGAATATTTTCAAGTCCGATCTTGGCAAGTCCGATCAATAAAACGGTTAAAAAATCATAGTTGTTTCTAAATTTTTGCGACAAAAAAAATTAATATTTTCGAATCATGGAAGCGACCTCAAGATATTATTTGGAAATTTTCATCGATGCCTTTACTTTGTACGTAGAAAAGGAGTCCCATACAAAATTTAGATGTTGATATCTTAAGGGCCACCCTGATTCACATACATATACATATCTATAAGCACATGTAGGTATAGATATATCGCTGGTTTGCTGAAAGAACGTCATTACCCCAAAAACTTTTTTACATACATACATACGAAGGCAGAAATGGAGGCTGCATTCCAAAATGTCAAAATACAAAGCATCAGTCTCTTTTATCTCCAAACTCCAGTAGATTGTAACCCCACGTGTCCATTTTCTAATAAATGTGTCTTAGCAACCGTCAAATTTCTGTTTTAACTTTGTCCCGTTTTTTTCATGTGAGCAACTTGCTGTCTTAACATACATATCACTTGCAAAACGGAATCAAGCCAATCAGATCGATCTGTACCCAATGTAGATGGCGCGGTAAAATGAAAGCTTCAAAAATTCATTTTTATATCACCTAAATGGCGAATATTGGCTAT
>NW_023464961.1:0-9622 GCF_013731165.1 Rhagoletis pomonella
TTTTTTGACAGCTCAACTTCGCCATTTAAAGTAAAAAATCCTCAGAGAATTTTGATTCATGATAGGAGCAAAGGGAAATCGGAGAAAACTCCCTGGGAGTTTCTGTTCCGAATCGGCCTGAGTATACATACATATTTCCAATGGAGACCGACTATTTCTCATGGGCTGCAATATATGTCAGCGCTTATTGCTTGACATCTATTGCTTGCAATTTGATAGTTTGACAACCATATTTTCATTTGAAAGAAAGCGTGCTGGTGGTAACAACAATAAAATTTTGATATTAAATCTAAATAAAAATGTGTTCCCCATTGGATTATTAATGATGGTTTCGTTTTAGGAAATCATTCAGCAAGTTTTTTTGGATTTAAATGTTTTCAAACACCGAAATTGAGAGAATTTTGTCTGGTGGCGTCATGCGGCAAATGCTTATGTCAAGACATCAAATTGCGCACTCACAAAAGCTTGAATTCATATTGCTCGTCTAAATAATTTACATGAAATATGCACGGTGCAGCGTTCTTGTGAAATATGTGATTGTAGTAAATGAGGATTTGCAACTCTGTAGCTCTGTTTTTAAATCAGTTTCTTTTCCACCTTCTTTGATAGGAAGTGCTGCCACATCGCGCTCTTATAAAATCCCGAATAAATAGCACCCGAAGAGTTTCCTTCAAATTTGTACATAAAAAGTGGACTTTGCAAATAAACTAACATTTAGAAAACACACGCAAATTTTCGTGAAACAATTTTAAATATTACCTTCGCTTTAGTAATTCTACTGCCGTATATTATACGATAATTGAATGCAAATGAGTCATACTCAACAGCTGGCAACTCGACGGATTTCCCAATTTTTTTTCTTCATTTGTGCACTTTTCTTGTTTTCTGCAGTGATTTTTTCAACTCAGCGATGGACGTTCGACTAATCGGGAAAAATGTTATCCATTTTGTGCTGCAGTTGCTAAAAAATTGTGAAAAATGAGAAACTTATCGATTTTATTGTAGAAAATCTAATAAAATTTATAAATTTCATTGGAAAACGGGCGAGGCCGTGTTTAACTGCAAAAAGTGCAAAAAAAAGGTGTTTTCGCAGTGTGGTTGGGGAAAGTTCGCATACAAAAGGGTAGACAACGAAAGAAAGTCATAAAAAGGCAAGTGGAGGATTGTGTTTCTCTGGTTGGAAAGTGGCTGCAGTCACGGATACAAAGAAAAAGGTGTGGAGCAGTAAGCATTCTGGATCTACTGCATTGATTGCCACAAGGAACGGCATTGTATATAACAACATACGGGTATGTACATACCGATGTATCTACAAAGTTTTTAAGTTCACAAAGCTGGAAAAGTTGTAAAAACGGAGGTTATTAGTTGCTAAACAAGTACATAGTTTTTGCTCTGCGGCTGTTGCTGTTGGACTGGTGATTTTCAGACGATTGCATATTGTCTAAAGTAATAATTTAGTATCACAAGCATTGCAATTGTAATCGTACTTTAGACGCACCTAGACACCGCAGTCATTCCAAAATGTCGAGTCGCAGTCGCGCAATACTCAATGTAAACCTCGATGCGGCAATGGCCAATGATCCATTGCGAGAGCTCTTCGAAGCATGTAAAACGGGTGACATTGCAAAGGTAAAGAAGCTCATTACAACACAAACTGTGAATGCGCGCGACACCGCTGGTCGAAAGTCGACACCTCTACACTTTGCAGCAGGTGAGTGCGTATTTTAATTATTCTCTACATATGTATGTATGTATACCTACTGATAATTGCATAGAAAAATTGGGTGGTTTAAGGATGCTTGTTGGTTATGTTACACTGATGACGCTCCTGCTGCTGCTACTAATGCTGATGCAGCATGCAAGTCAACATACACATACACAAACATGACAACGTAAACGACGCTCATACAAATAAACATACATACTAGCTAGATATAAGCGTCCTTAACTTAATTCGTCCTTGAATCACTGGGGCATGCGACTGACGCGCTGTATGTTGCCTCTGCGGCTGTGATTGCGTCTACAATACAAACGTTTTGCTTTGACCCAGTTTGCTTGCGGAACACATGTGCTGCATTTCGGGTTGCGGGTGGAATGCGGTACCAAGGGTGGGGTTGTTGTCACAAGGGCAAGGGAGTGACTGAACGCTATGCATAAATGTATGAATAGTGAGTGGATTCAAGGGGGAGGGAAGGTTTTTTTATGTGCATATCTACATATGTACGTATGAATGTGTGCAGCTAGTGACGACTGAAGCTGCAAGGAGCTTGGTGCATTGGTCCTTGCTTCTGCTTTCGCTATTGCTGTTCCATTTTGCTCTATTTTAGTTTTATTTTGTTTTGCATTCAATATTGTTGTTAGCTAGCGCTGACGTCTTTCGACTTGTCCTAACTATCATTGTTTTATTTACCTCATCGACGGCGCCAACGATGTGCCCATTTCATGCTTGCATTTAGTTTAACAATATATATCTATGTATATGTATGAACATCAAATTTCTTGTATGCCTTGATGGCAATCAAAGCGCTCTCAAGCGGCGAGTCATTCTAATCTCAGCGCCTAATCAGTTGCCATAAATTGATTTCCTTGATATGTATGTTTATGTATGTACGTTTATATTTCAGTCAAGGCTCAAATTTGTGAGCTTATTTTAAATTTTGTTTGGGTTTACACTAGTGCTTACTTGGTGGAAGTATTTACCGAACTATAGAATCTTTTACTATATTTGATGCTTTTTTGTCGCGTTTTGTTTAGACGGCTACACCACATATTTTTTATCTAAAGCTGCGTATATTTGCATACAAGTCCTTTTCAATTTCCCAAAGACCATAGAACTCCTTTTCAATTAAACTCCGACAGAGACTACTAAACTTATTCATTTCTGTTATTGTTTTTAGCCAGTTTTTTCGCTATTATTTAATATTCCAATTGTGTGCAACAACCAAAATCCACAACAACAACTGGCACGCTTGCTGCATACTGAGCTACAATTGAAGTTCACATACATTTGAGGTTTCACTCTTTGCATGCGTTTAGTATTGTTGTTGTTGCTGCTGCTGTTGGATCCAAAAACATACAAAAATGCAAATCAACTGAAAGTAAAGTGTTTGGCGGTATTTTACAAGCACGCTTTATTTTTTATTACACTGTATTTAGTTATTTCCTTTCATTTTTACTTTTATTTTAATTTCTTGCGCTTTTCAATCGCCTGTACTCGGCTGTTTGGTGTAGTTTCGTTAACTACTAACTTAGTTTCCAGCAAAAGTTGTAAATTTGTGAAATTTTATGTGCTCTTTCTCTTTAACTACGTCTTTATTTGCAGGTTTGTTTAGTTTAAGCAAAATCAAGTCAGTTTTCAGTAATGTCGATGCGATACATTGCTTCTTTTAGCGTTGTGTAATGTTTGAGTGTATAACTATAGAAAAATATTTTAAAATTATATACATATGTACTTAGTTACATAGTATCTGTGCAATTAGTATAGATTCATATTATTTTGCTTATCTGTTGGCTTTTTGCAACCAGATTGAAAATTTCATGGAAATGCTTTGTTACCACTTTTAAAGGTGCCTCACTCTCGTTAAAATTTTTAGCTGTTTAATTTGATTTCTTATGCCGATGACAACGATATCATCGGTAATAAAAACTGCGAAGTCTGTTCTGCCTTTTCCAAGTTGGATAAGGAAACAAAGCGAATAGGTCTGGTGGAAACCGGAGACAAGACGAAGTATCTCCTGTCAACAAACAAACAGTCAGCACATTCGCGCCTTGGCACCCACGTCACTGTTGAAAGTTATAATTTCGAGAAAGTAGAGAATTTCGTTTACTTGGGAACCAGCATTAACACCGATAATAATGTCAGCATGGAAATCCAACGCAAAATCACTCTTGCCAACAAGTGCTACTTTGGACTGAGTAGGCGATTCAGGAGTAAAGTCCTCTCTAAATGTACGAAAACCACATTCTATAAGTCATTGATGTGGTCGCTCGTTGAACGGCAAATCTATTTTTCATGAAGGTTTTTCAAGGCAGAAAGCACTGCCTGAGGCAGATCGACCTATCTCAGCAGCCAGGACGAAAACGCACTATCTCAGAAAACTTTTCAAGAACGCCCTACTTCAGAAATTGATTGAAGAACGCTCTATTTCAGAATTTTTTTTGAAAATCACCCTATCTCAGAATTTGATTATCTTAAACGAAATACATTGAAAATGTCCCGAGATAGGGCGTTTTTGAATCGGCAGCTGAGACAAGGCGTTTTTGAACCCAATTTTGAGATAGGGCATTTTTCAATCAAATTCTGAAATAGGGCATTGTTGAAACATGTTTTGAGATAGCGCTTTTTCGAACTAGCTGCCGAAATAGGTCGATCTTCCACTCAGTCATCGAAATGCACTCGGCTGTTTGCCATTGACTGTTAAAAAAAAAAAAAAAAATGTTTCAATATTTTTTTGAAATGTTGCTTTGACCAGGGATCGAACCTTGGCCTTACAGAGCTCTTACCCAGCTCATGTTGTTCGTTTCTGGGGCAAAGCCTTAGTTCCGAATATATCAGAACGTGCCATCAGTCGCATACAATTCCTTACTTGTCTTGAGCTAATTTTGCTCTCTGCTGCAGAGCTCTGCGGCCGCATTCGTCAAGGCTTCGTGAACTATGGCCGCAATAAAAAACGAGATTAAGCCGCGCACACGTAATCCATTTTGAAATGTAAAATAAGGTCGCTATCAAAATATTAATTTGAAAATGTTCGGTTATTTGTACAATTGTTTTGTGATGGGACACAAGGGGCGGGGGTGTGGCCCCTAAAACTCCACCCTTTTCAAAGAGCATAGTCCAAACTTCAAGAAAAGTAGCCTTTCCCCTCTCTGACTCCTCTACAGACTACAGGGAGCATATTTAAAAATTGGGTATATACCATATTGACAGAGAAAAGGCAAACTCGAGTTACGTCATCCACAGTATGGCTGACTTCCAAAACGTATCAATACAATGTTTGGAAACTGTTATACTGCGGTATTCAAACTGTTTGTATATGCAGAGTTGCGACACATTGCAACCATATACATTGCATATTTTAAATATTCAATATAGCAATGAACAATTTTTCTGAATTTTCCATTTCTAAAACACCAATGCTAACCAATAACAAACGAAGCATCAACTTTGTTTCTGATGCGCTGATTGCTCCAGCGATGCGTTTCGATAACTTTTCGGCTGCGTTTTGGAACAGTATACATTGTCAATATTTTGTAGTTCGACGTTATGGAACCTTATACTTTGTACGTATGCAAAGCAATTGACGTTTTGGAAGTCAGCCTATTTTCAGTATTTTTGCGCAGAGCACCTTTAGGCGTTGGCAGCCTTCGGCCGCGCTTAGTAAATATAACCCTAATTAGTCCAACTTCGGCTACACTGACCACAGCATTTTTGCGCAGAACACCTTGTCGGCTTTCGACCGCGTTTAGCAAAAATAACCCTCCTTAGTACAACTCCTCACGATAATCTTACAATTAAACTGCAACGGACTTCACACCATGTGCTCTGGACTTTTGTTGCCAGATTTCCTTAATCATTTCGGCAGGAACTAGCCCCATAAAACCATTTGACTGCTGTCCTATTTTCTGACAGAACTGTTCCTCGCTTAGCTAAAATCTGCTGCGTATTTCTTTGTTGTAGCAGCGAAAAGGTACTCTTCGTCATACCAGCTTTTTCCGGGTAGTTAGTCTCGTAGCTAAGCGAAGAGGTTGGGAGATGATATCTAAATGCCCATTTAACCCCAGCTGACGAAAAGTGCCTTGTTTCGAGCTCGAAATTTCTCGGTTGTACGCTGTTACTACTACTTCTCAACGTCAGACTTTCATCGCACTG
Organism: Rhagoletis pomonella; assembly: GCF_013731165.1. Taxonomy (NCBI): domain Eukaryota; kingdom Metazoa; phylum Arthropoda; class Insecta; order Diptera; family Tephritidae; genus Rhagoletis; species Rhagoletis pomonella. Next base: position 5,870 of record NW_023464961.1, read on the forward strand.
TCTGTAACCCACTTTTTCTTGGAGCGTTCTTTAAATATGTTTGGTTTGAGATACATTTGCAAAAGCTTTAACTCAATCTTAGTTTCAGGTTGTGGGCAGTCTGCAGCGTTTTATGCTCTCAGTGCGAGTATCCTGTTATCACCGTGCAAACTATGGCTGGAAAATAACTTTATCGAATAGGGGTATAGAAGATGGTCTTTTAAAGCCCAGATGTAGGATAGCACGAAATATCCGGCGTAAATTAGATGGAAGAAGATCTATGTCGCTCTTCCGACATGTAATCGGGGTTATTACGGACCACTACAGGCGATGTCACTGCCCCACATTGGCGAGGACCCCTTACACATTCTCTCCATCAGTATTTTATTATGTCTGGCCGGAGTGAACACGACTAGTAATCTATAAGTTTGAATATTTCATAAGAATGACGAATTGGTTTGACTTCTAGGAAGAATCTATTAAGGTATCACAATGGGTCCATGGCTGCCTATATGTACTTGCTTCTAACATTGGATGAGATCGATATCAATCAGTCCCTCTCTGTTTTCGGAGTCTGCAGTGACATCGCTAGGCAGAATAAGAGCATGGTGGCATGTGCAGGGCTCCTTTATTTTCAGGTTTTCCACCACTCTTTGATCTCACCATCTTTCTCCTTCATTGTGGTTGTTATTACGGGTTACTTAGCCCTGTCTAGATGGGATGGTCCTTCAGTAATTGTCATCAAGCTCAACTAACGGTGGGCCAAAGAAACGTTTCGTTTCGACCGGGTCGGGAATCTTCACATGCTGGACCATTATTTGGTATGTCGCAGTCTAGCCCTTATTGGGCCAGTGTTGCGCGGGTCTCTCTTGACAGTTGAAGCTCACTATCACCTGCCGGGTGTGGTTGGAATCTTATGACGGCATTTACAGGACGAAAGTCTATGTAGGTGGAAACAATCTCTCTGTGAATGCTGTTAATTGCCAGTCAGCACAGTCTCCGGCCCAGTGGTAGTTGTACGTAGTGTTGGACCTCGTCCTTTAACTTCGTGTGGTTAAGTTCGTTGAGTTACTGTGTAACTTCTTCTCTTGGATGGCGGCGAGCAATATTTCATACTGTTGAAGTAGAATTGTTATATCTTCATGTGCCTTTGGAATGCGGTCGTGATTGAAGTGGCGAGGGATACGTGGGGTTGTCGACCTGGCACTTGTTGTGCTTACCGCTGTTGAGGTTGCTACCTAGCGGTTAGCGGTAATTTATTTATTTATTTATTTGCGAGTTATATGGCTCGGGTGAGCTCCGATGAGCCGAGAAGGCTGCTTGGGTGTTTTGGAGGCATCGGCGCATTGCGCAAGTTGTGGGTTACCGTGGAGGTAGTGGTAGTGGAGCAACATGGGGTCACAAATGATTTGATTCACTTCTTGTGCGACCTAAAGGCAGTGTCACACGATTGCTACATTTAGAAAGATTTGTATATTTTTTATAATGGGCTATTGGTACAAAAAAACTGCCGTGGTTTGTCTTCTTGTCTGAGCGCGCGTATAAATTAATGAATTATTGTTGAATTTACTTTTAATGTGGAGTTTGGCAATTCATCTACTTATGGGGGTTAACCTAGAGGTAGGTTTTCTGAGGCTTCGCCCAACTACAAGGCACACAAAAAAAAAAGTAGTCAATTTCTTGCAGCAGTGCCAAGTAGACACCAAATACAAACATCTGTATGTACAGTGACTCAAACAAATGACCACGTGTTGATTTTTTTTTAATATTCGTAATGTTTAATGCTACATTTTTTTGTTATTTTTTTATGAAAATACCGTCTAAGCTTTAACCAAAACCACATAAATCACAGTTTCAAACTTTACAGAGAATTTAGCAAAATTCAAAAAAATTTTCATCAAAATTTCAACTTTTTAATCTGATTATTTAGAACATATTTTTGGGTATGCAGTTTTATAGAACATACAATTTTAGTCTAATGAAGTGCACGTTTCAACCCTTGATTTTTGAGAATGTTTTTGCGGTGTTTTTTTTTTATATAACAAGTGCAATTTATAAAAACTGGCGTAGATTTCTCGAAATTTTGTTGCTAACGCCCTTCCGCACTTTGTTTATTAAGAAATTCTTGGTTATATTAAAAAAAAGTGCAAACACCGTCACCAAAAAAAAAAAACTCAAAAATCAACGGGATTTTTCAGCGGTTTAAAACATGCATTTCATTAAAGCAAATTTGCATACCCAAAAATGTCCTAAAGATTCAGATTAAAAAGTTGAAATTTTGATGAAATTTTTTTGAATTTTCCTAAAGTTTGAAACTGTGATTTATATAATTTTGGTTAAAGCTTGGACGGCATTTTTATAAAAATATAAAAAAAGAAATTTAGCCGAAAAACATTACGAATATAAAAGAAACCTACACGTGGTCACTTGTTTGAGTCACTGTATGTACTATATATGAGGCAGGCCTCTCATTTGTTATTCCAATTCAGCTGGTCCATCCCACCGAAGGCTAATTACTTCAAGAGATTTCAATTCGTCCAACGAAAATTCAGACTAACGACCATATGGATTTCGTATTAAATTCATTTTAAAATAAAAACAAAAAAATACGTGCTTCAATCTGAATCACCTTTCGTAGAATTTGCCAATGTTAAAATGTATATTGGCCAGTTTCTACTAATGATAAATTATATTTAAAACCGTATGTACATATATTACATCCATATGTATGTATATTCTTTAACTTTTTTATTGTACCGATACTTGCATGCATACATACATACATACATATGTATAAATTATATATCCGTATATAAATTATTATCTAGAGACGTTAACAATACATTTCTTTGAGAATAAGCAAAACCAGAGCAAACAATTAGTGTATTTATGTATGTATGTACATACATATGTACAGTGGTCGTAAAAATTTTAACCGCACCACATATTGAGAAGTTTTTACATATTTTTGTTTTGTTATTTAAATAATGTTAGTTATTTTTATAAAAATATAGTTTATTCTTTAACAAAAACCCTGCAAATTTGAGTTTCAAACTTTGTGCAGTATGCGTTAAAAAAAAAAATTCAACAAACTTTCGTAGAAATTTCGAGCTATTTAATTCTTTGAAATATTTTGCGTATGCAGTTTTGTAGCCCATAAAATTCTAGCATAATTAAGTGCAAGTTTCAACTCGCTAAAAATTACTGTTGATTTTTTTCTGCATTTGCTTCCATATATGTAACAATAAAACCCATTTTTTTTCTATGAAAGAAAACTGTAACGTCTCCCACAAAAAAAAATTAGCCACTTGCAGTTTGTACTTTATTATACTAGAATTGAATAGGGTACCAAACTGCATAAGTACTCAAAATATTTCTAAGAAATCTAATTAAAAAGCTCCAAATCCTTACAAAAGTTTGTTGAATTTTTTTTATTATTGCACACAGTTTGAAACTTGGATCAACGCGGGTTCTGTTAAGGAATGATTCTTATTTTTTATAAAAACATTTTAATTATTTTTAAATAACAAAAAAGTGAATTGTGAAAACTTGTCACTTATCGACCACTGTACATACATAAGTATGTATTTATTTATGTATGTAGCATGTATAAATGTATGGCTAGTATAAAATATAATAAAAGATAGTGGCCAACGATATACATAGTCATTACCGCGCAACTACCACTGACCTTGCTTGCACGTTGTAGTTGCTGTTATTGCTAAGTATAGCTGATAGTAGGCTAGCTAAGTAGCATTGTTGTGGTTACTAACA
>NW_023464962.1:0-5615 GCF_013731165.1 Rhagoletis pomonella
TATCTATAGGCGGTTTTTTGAAATTTTGATTTTTCGAATATCGAATAAACCGGTTTTTTTTTTTTGTCGAGCAAACGGTTTTTTTTTTCATTTCATACAAATCCTGACTTCTCAATAAAAGTTTTGAGTTTTTCGAAGTTTTCAAGGCTTTTCCAGTTTAAGGGAAACCCCTAAAGTGTTTTAAAATTATATCCTCCATGGTTTTTGGATGAACAATATATCGAGTCCTAACCGACAAAAAGGTGTAAGCGACATTTTTCTCAAAATTTCGCTTCAGAAAATTTGTGTATTTCTCTGAAAGTATATATATAACTGCAGCGTTTCGTACCGCAGAATCTTTGGAAATCAAAAAACTAAAAAAAAATTAAAAACCCTAAATAAAAAGTGACTTAATATTTTTTGTAAGCAATTTTATAAGCTAACAACTTTTTTTTTAATGAGCGTTAACAAGATTTTTGCGAAAAATCCGTTTTTTTGTCAAGAGGGTCTGTGCAGAAAAGCTTTTTTGTCACCTTGGATCTTCCGATGTACCAGATGACTATTTTATTTTCCATTGATTAAGAATCGTCCCGTTGTGCATATTTTTTGGAAAATCCCCACTCCTTAAATTGCCAGCTGACATTCGAATTAGAGATGGGCACGCGACTAAATATTCAATCCCGACAAGACCTTCACGATACCGCCCATCCCGGCGATTTTTAAATCAGTACCCTCGCTCCCGCGGGTCCCGATATCCCACGCCCATCTTTAATTCGAATACTTTTTTCGGATTTAATGATGTCATTCGAACATATTTTTGAGAAAAAGTTGCCTTATGAACTTAATTGCATATTTTGAGCGAAAAAAAATTTTCTACACAAAAATTTCGATTTTTCCAAAAATCCCTAAATTTAACTTATTTATAAAAATCTGTCATTATCTTGTAGTTAGCTTTCCCTAAACTCATTCTATGGGTAGGTAAATTTCGCTTCATGTACCAACACTGCGTGACAGTGGAGCTATAGTTAAAGTCGTTCTTTGGACCAACCCCAAACTAAATAACGGATTTCAAACTTAACCGCACTTCGTTCGCCAGAGGTCACAGAGGAAAACATTTCATACCAGCTATGAAATGGAATAAATTCACTGATTTTGTTATTCTGTGGATTAACACTATTGGAGAGCAAAATATATCATACTTTTATAGTTTTTAAAAATATTTTTAACTATGGTCCTAATTAATGAAATTAAATTTTACTTTGACAAAAAAACGGCATATTTATGAATTTCGTCCACACAACCATTCATTTATATATATGTATGTAAATGCATGTAAATTTGTACTTACTTCCCATAGTCCGCCTTGCAATAGACTTGCCGTTCGCGGATGAAGCACGATTGTTGTCGGTCGAGCGGGCACTGGCAGATGCAACAACGCAAGCAGGTGGCATGCCACGAACAACCGCCAACCTCGAGAAAAAACCGATCCGAGATTGGCTCCCCACACGCCGCGCATGAACGCAGCTCAGTCTAAAAAAAAAAGAGATAATAAAAATTTATATTTAATCTAGTGCCAAAATAAAACATTAAATGCATTGGAATGCACATACATACACACATATACTATAACTTAATTTAAAATAATTCTGGGAAAAGTCTAAGATGGTAGATGGCAAGTTATGTGTATGCGAAATTTTATGTTAATGTAATAAATTTTGGAATTTACTCAAAGAAAAGGTAAACAACAACATTTTAGCAGAGGAGAGAGGAGTCACTGCATATTTTGTGGAATTTTAATTTTTGGACGATAACCAAGCTACATATTTATTTTTTTTTGGGGCATACTGATGATGACGTTGGTTAATCATTAAATTATTGTTTTTGTTTGCGCTGTCGGAGAGAATAATTTAATTCCTCTTTGGCCCTCTAAAGAGAAATGTTGCACAAACTTGGTGAACAAAGGAAATGCTATAAAATGCTAATCTTGTTCAAAGAATATATGTATATGTATATACAAATACTTATACATATGTAGATATGTATGTATGGATGTAGTTATGAAGGTACATACCCCGCAAACATATTCTGAGCGTTCAGAATATATGAGTCCGAAGGGAGTCCTAGGTAGGTAAGAAATATTTTTTTACTCTTATATGAATCTTTTAGGACTCATATATGATCCAAGTTATGAGCCAGCACCTTGTGCCAATATAAAAACAATAAAGATTTGAAATTTATATCCAAACTTGTTTATACAGAAATTGAAAATAATTAGAAAACAATAAATGAACAAAATTTAGCTGTAGCTACAAGCATGTTGGAATGTGTATATGCACGTAAGTATGTATGCATGTTATTTGAAAGGAATTTTCGCTGAATGCTTTTGCAAATAAAGTGCGTTCAATAAGACTCAAAGAACAACCCAAAATAAGAGTCCGAATTTAGTAATTTATGAGGCTGATTAGAGGCTCGAAAAGAGTCTGAAATGATTCATATATGAGGCCAATAATTGTTTTAAAAGAGTCCAAAATGAGCCGTATATTAGGCCAATAAGAGTCCAATTTGACTCATATTGAGGCTCATTTGTTGTATGAATTTAAGCTCATATAAGTCGACCTTCGGAGAAAGGGAAACACCCTCATATCGGACTCTTAAATGAGCTCATTATGAGCATAATGGCTCCGAAATAGCACTCCTTAAAGACTCATTTATGACTCCAAATGTTTGCTGGGTAGAGCGGATACTACATACATATGTTTGTACGTGGGTGAAAATTTCTCAACTGGACCTCGGATTTCAGTCAAGTTCGAATTTTTGCTTGAAAATTTTCTGGTAGAGAGGTCTATAGATGTGAAAGGGATTCTGAGATTTTTTTTTTTAAATTTTAATTTTTAAAGTTTTTATAAGCAAATATATTTTTAAGCTATCTTTTTTTAAAAACTCATTTTCTCTTAAAGTATTTGACGAAAGTTGATGAAATTTTTTGTAAGCGTAGTGACATTAGAGCTTTAAAAAAATATATTTTTATAAATTAGAATTTAAAATTTTTTAAATTTAAACATCATAAATATTCAAGTTGCTTTAAAAATATGTTCTCAATGAGTGTTTTCCACTTCGTTTATATTTTCGAAAACTGCATTTATTGAATAAAATATTTGTAAAAAAAAACAGCCTAAATTTAAAGCGGAAAATATGTATAAATGATTATATGCCTTAAGACTTGATGTCCAGGCTTACTGGTAGGGATATCGGAAAGACATCGAAGTATCGAAAGTATCGATACTTGATGCATCGATGTTTTTCGAAAACTGACATCTCAAGTACATTAATGGCGGTTAAACTTTTCAATTATGCAAAAAAGGGAAGCGACTTTGACCAAAAATTTAAATGACCCGAAAAAATTTTGCTCATAATATATTTTATTGCGAAATATTATCTGAAAAATCGTATGCAAATCGATGCATCGATATACATATGCACTTCGATGTATCAAAAAATATCGATGTACATTTCGATGCATCGAATCAAAGAAATACATCGATTTGTTTTTGCTACTGACATCCCTAATTACTGGCAATTAGCCTTTTAGCCTTTGCATGTATGTACTTAAGTATGCAACTAATAAAATGTGAAACTAATTGCATATAAAAGTTTAAGTATTCATCAATTTCCATAATCGATAGATAAGTACTCGTATAACATTACTGATAATGATCAAAATATATATGAAATGAAAAAAAAAATAAATATTAATATCGATACCTATTAAGATCTCAAATGTAATCTAAGCTTCATTGGTAACCTGTTTCACATCGAAGTTACGCTTGTGATAAGCGATTAGCTAAAATAAATATGTATGTGAAGTAATGTTGACTTTTGCCGCTGAGTTGTCACTTATTTGAGTTCAAAATATAATATTTTATACTTTACAGCGTTGAGTATGGACACAAAATTTAAATATTTGGTTTGCCCTCGCCGCCTGTTTTTGTACGATTTAATTCATTTTATAACCACTGCTCGTGGCTATTTACGTCACTTTGCCCATTAATTGAGTGCCACTTAAGCATTTAATGATATTGAATTTTTAAGGTTTCCATTTTCTTTGATAATAAATCGCTTAGCTTGACGTGAAATTTTGCTAAATACAGTTTTTCAAAATTTCCAGGAGAGAAGTACATATACATACATACTTATCGTTAGCTTCTAAGCACACTTTTTATGAAAGCTCATATTTTGATACAGGCGACCAGAAAGTCTTGTTTAGAAAAGGATAAAGGTGCTTGTTTTATTTATTCTCGTTTATATTCAACGAAAAGGAAAATTTGCTAAGTCCAAAAGAAGCACCGAAAATCCGATAAGGTCAAAGTAGTACGAAATCTTTTAATAAAGATAAAATCACTATGATTTATTTGGAGTGTAGCTTTACTTTAGTGTTTAAACACGCCAAATGTTGTATTCAAAGTTTTGTGAAATACTTGAAGAAAATGGCTAGAATAAGTTTTTTCCCTCCTGTAATATTAAAAAAAAAGATGGGACTTAGCTACGTTTCACTCTAAGCTAGCGATATATAACTCTAAGAAATCATTTGAAGTATTCAAGTATTTTCGGCGATACTGAAAATCTATAATTCTCTTGGATGTATCGAGTTTTCGTCAGACAATTCGTTTTGTTATTTGATAATTTACTTTTTACGGAATACATATATAATAAGGTTTTTAGCCAAAAGCCGAAAAATCATACCGACTTTCAATATAAAACTTTTGAATTTGTTCGACAAAGAGCGTCAAAGGAAAAATCATACATTTCTGGAACCACCGAAAATGTCAAAGAAAACACCAACGGCATTCTATGTAATTCGTCTGTATGGATAACGTGGCACTGTTATAGTCTAAACCTAATAACGAGTGTCGCCAGCTAAAATCAAAAGAGAAACGAAACCTATTTGGAAAAATGTTAAGCTATATATTACACAAACACCAAGGGGACTATTGACTGTGGCCATTGAGGGGAACGCCTCGACAATTGACAGCAATGTACAGCAATTACAATGTACGAATTTATGTACATTTAGGAGTAAATTGAATATAACTGCTGTAACAGTTGATGTCCTCCATGTTCGTATACATAAATATGTACATAAGTAATTATGTACATTAGGGTGGCCAAATAAAAAGTTTAAAATATTAAGCTCCCACATCTTAGGATTTTTCTAAAAAAAAAACACTTTTTCGTAGAAATGCTTTAGAACTCCTGTAATTCAACATTTTTCGAGCGGAAGACTCTGTCTCTCTTGAGGAGAATTCCAATAATAATACTCATTTATTTATTTTACCCTTTTTTAATACTGGCGATTTTGTATGGGTCCCTCATTGAACTTTTTTGGGTTTTAGGGGGACGTATAAAAAAATTGTTGCGATTAAAAAATGGTTATATAAACAATTGGGTATAATAACTGAAAGTCTCCTGACGAGAAACAAAGTTTTCCTATCGAAAAATATTGATTTTCAAGAATCCCATAACATTTCTACGAAGAAATATTTTTTTCCATATAAAATATGCGAAAAACTTTGCGCGCTTCAAAAAAAATAGGGGTGTAATTTTATTTTATATTGAATAGTCCTAGGGGGCGAGAGCAT
>NW_023464962.1:5715-9622 GCF_013731165.1 Rhagoletis pomonella
ATTCAATTTGACTAGTTGTTCTGGTTTTCACAAATCGAGTAAATTTTGCGAAGGTGAATTGAAATGTTTGTACTATATGCAGTTGTTAAAAAAAATTAGTGCGACGCAAAATAGTTATTTTTTTTAATATTTTGATATTGTCAGTATTTTTCAGTATTTATTTTTATTGTTTGAGTGTGGCAAAAATATTTAACATCCAATATATGCGGCAGACATATGTATGTACCATGTTGAAGTGAAAACTTTTTTACCTCACTGTATTCCTAACCTCCATTTATGGCTTTTAATTTGTATGAACATAAGCTTGAACGCTGTCATAAAACCAAATAAAAACGAATATTTAGCAATAAAAATAAAAACACATACAACGTACACTAGGGCGGTAAAACAAGTAGAGTCAAAGTTGTAATGCTCTCGCCCCCTAGGACTATTCAATATAAAATAAAATTACACCCTTGTTTTTTTGAAGCGCGCAAAGTTTTTCGCATATTTTATATGGAAAAAAATATTTCTTCGTAGAAATGTTATGGGATTCTTGAAAATTAATATTTTTCGATAGGAAAACTTTGTTTCTCTTCAGGAGACTTTCAGTAATTATACCCAATTGTTTATATAACCATTTTTTAATAGCAACTATTTCTAAGACGTGCCCCAAAAACCCAAAAGAAAAGTTCAACATACAAAATCTTCAGTATTAAAACATGGTAAAATAAAAAATTTGTTATTATTATTGGAGGTCTCCTCAAGAGAGACGGAGTTTCCCACGCGAAAAATGTTGGTTTTCAGGAATTCTATACCATTTCTACGAAAAGTGTTTTTTCTCGATATAAATTTCATGCAAAGCTTAATTTTTTGAACAAAAAGTACGGGTAATTTTTTTCCATTTAGAAAACTCCTAAGGGGTGGGAACTTTATATTTAAAACTTTTTTGTTGGGCCACCCTAATGTACATATTTATTTATGTATACGAACATGGAGGACATCAACTCGTATAGCAGTTATATTCAATTTACTCCTAAATGTACACACATTCGTACATTGTAATTGCAGTACATTGCTGTCAATTGTCGAGGCGTTACCCTCAATGGCCACAGTCAATAGTCCCCTTGGTGTTTGTGTAATATATAGCTTAACATTTTCCCAAATAGTTTTCGTTTCTCTTTTGATTTTAGCTGGCGACACTCGTTATTAGGTTTAGACTATAACAGTGCCACGTTATCCATACAGACGATTTACATACAATGCCGTTGGTGTTTTCTTTGATATTTTCGGTGGTTCCAGAAATCTAGAAATTTTCCGCTGTTGCTCTTTGTCGAACAAATTCAAAAGTTTTATATTGAAAGTCGGTATGATTTTTCGGCTTTATCTAAAAACCTATTTCGCCCCATATACTCATTTAAATTATATATTCCGAATAAAGGAAATTATTAAATCCCAACACGAATTGTGTAACGAAAACTCGATACATCCCAAAGAATTATAGATTTTCAGTATCGCCGAAAATACTTGAATACTTCAAATGATTTCTTAGAGTTATATATCGCTAGCTTAGAATGAAACGTAGCTAAGTCCCTTTTTTTAATTTTACAGTAGAGGAAAACACTTATTGTAGCCATTTTCTTCAAGTATTTAAAGCAAAGCTACACTCCATATGAATTAGAGTGATTTTATCTTAAAAAAAAAGATTTCGTACTACTTTGGTCTTATCGGATTTTCGTTGCTTCTTTCGGAATTAGAAAATGTTCCTTTCATTGAATATAAACGAGAATGAATAAAACAATTACCTTCATCCTTTTCTAAACTAGCAATTTCTAGTCTCCTCTATCAAAATATGAGTTTTCTTATAATGTGGGCTTAACAACTTTTCACTGTAAGCTAACGATAAATATGTATGTATATGTACTTCTCTCCTGGAAGTTTTGCAAAACTGGATTTAGCAAATTTTCACGTCAAGCTAAGCGATTTATTATTAAAGGAAAAAAGAAACCTTAAAAATTCAATATCATTAAATGCTTAAGTGTCACTCAATTAATGGGCAAAGTGACGTAAATAGCAGTGGCTATAAAATGAATTAAATCGTACAAAAACAGGCGGCGAGGGCAAACCAAATATTTAAATTTTGTGTCCATACTCAACGCTGTAAAGTATAAAATATTATATTTTGAACTCAAATAAGTGACAACTCAGCGGCAAAAGTCAACATTACTTCACATACATATTTATTTTAGCTAATCGCTTATCACAAGCGTAACTTCGTTGTGAAACAGGTTACCAGTGAAGCTTAGATTACATTTGAGATCTTAATAGGTATCGATATTAATATTTTTTTTTTTTTTCATTTCATATATATTTTGATCATTATCAGTAATGTTATACGAGTATTTATCTATCGATTATGGAAATTTATGAATACTTAAACTTTTATATGCAATTAGTTTCACATTTTATTAGTTGCATACTTAAGTACACATGTACATGCAAAGGCTAAAAGGCTAAGTGCCAGTAATTAGGGATTTCAGTAGCAAAAACAAATCGATGTATTTCTTTGATTCGATGCATCGAAATGTACATCGATATTTTTTGATACATCGAAGTGCATATGTATATCGATGCATCGATTTGCATACGATTTTTCAGATAATATTTCGCAATAAAATATATTATGACCAAATATTTTTCGAGCCATTTAAATTTTTTGGTCAAAGTCGGCTCTCTTTTTAGCATAATTGAAAAATGTAACCGCCATTAATGTACTAGAGATGTCAGTTTTCAAAAAACATCGATGCATCGAGTATCGATACTTCGATGTCTTTCCGATATCCTGGACATCAAGCCTTAAGGCATATAATCATTTATACATATTTTCCGCTTTAAATTTAGGCTGTTTTTTTTACAAATATTTTATTCAATAAATGCAGTTTTCGAAAATATAAACGAAGTGGAAAACACTCATTGAGAATATATTTTTAATGCAACTTGAATATTTATAATGTTTAAATTTAAAAAATTTTAAATTCTAATTTATAAAAATATATTTTTTTAACGCTCTAATGTCACTACGCTTACAAAAAATTTCAACAACTTTCGTCAAATACTTTAAGAGAAAATGAGTTTAAAAAAAAAGATTGCTTAAAAATATATTTGCTTATAAAAATTTTAAAATTTAAAATTTTTCAATAAAATTCTCAGAATCCCTTTCACATGTACAAACCTCTCTACCCACAAATTTTCAAGCAAAAATTCGAACTTGACTGAAATCCGAAGTCCAGTTGAGAAATTTTCACCCAGGTACAAACATATGTATGTAGTATCTGCTCTATGTACCTTCATAACTACATACATACATATGTATAAGTATTTGTATCTACATATATATTCTTTGAACAAGATTAGCATTTTATAGCATTTCCTTTGTTCATCAAGTTTGTGCAACATTCCTCATTTCTCCGCCTTATAAATATTCATGGTGCTTCAGATTGTAAACTTTAGAGGGCCAAAGAGGAATTAAATTATTCTCTCCGACAGCGCAAACAAAAACAATAATTTAATGATTAACCAACGTCATCATCAGTGTGCCCAAAAAAAAAGAAATATGTAGCTTGGTTAGCGTCTAAGAATTAAAATTCCACAAAATATGCAGTGACTCCTCTCTCCTCTGCTAAAATGTTGTTGTTTACCTTTTCTTTGCGTAAATTCCAAAATTTATTACATTAACATAAAATTTCGCATATACATAACTTACCATCTACCATCTTAGACTTTTCGCAGAATTATTTTAAATTAAGTTATATGTATATATGTTAGATTGTATGTATGTGTTATGTATGTATGTACGTGCATTCCAATGCATTTAATGTTTTATTTTGGCACTAGTTTAAATATAAATTTTTATTATCTCTTTTTTTTT
>NW_023464963.1:0-9620 GCF_013731165.1 Rhagoletis pomonella
CTGCCGAAAAAGTGAGGTTAAGTTACTGACAACACCTTGTTATTATTACACCATGAAATCGTATAAAATTGAGAGTAAAAAAAGGAATTGTTCAAAGTTGTTGTTGTTTGAGATTGAAAATGAGAATGTGTGTGTGAGTTGGTGTGTAAAATTTTAAAATGAAATTGTTTGCAAACGTCAAGAATTTGAAAAATTCCTATCAGCGGTTCTACCTTCCTAATTTTTTATCATGGTTAACGCGCAACCACGGACGACGATAAACACACCGGGCAATAAATTGTAAAAGCCGATAAGCTGCAAATTCAAACCGCAAAAATCTAAATAAAATCTAATTAATATTCAAACGCGTATGTTTTATTTAGCCGGCAAAAGTGGTGAGCGTATAAAAACCCACAAATTGGTGCCAGAACTGTGATTCGAGCAAAGTAAGCAGAAGCAGAGTAGTGTGTGCAAGCGTGCAAGTGGTCTTTTTAATTCGGTTGTGCACAACAAAATACCGATTTCGGCACAAAAGTATAAAACTTGCATAGCTAAAATTGAAACATTGCGTGGAAATTGCAGTGATATAAAGGGTAAGTTTATGAAAAGGCATTGATGAGTGGCAACAGTGTAGTAAGCAACACTGAGAGCTCCAGTAATCGACAAAATTCTGCGTATACAGACTGAGTTTAACAGGCTAACCTAATATTCACGCACGCCGCCAATTTACTGTCAAAAATTTCTCATGCACATACAACTTGTATGGGACCAACCGAAATTGAACGGCGTGCGTATGAAGCTAACTCAATTTCAAATTTTTGTTCTGCGTGACATTTTGATTTGACGTTTCGCTCAACGAAATCAAATGCAAACGCACGCAAGCCAATTTCGGGTAACGCAAAAGAACAAATTCGTCGGCGTGCGTACCAAAACGCAGCCGCGAATATTAGGTTAGCCTGTTAGTCAGTGGTCGGCAAAAGTTAAACTGAGTTTGTGTTGGTAAGCACAAGAGAACTGCTTCGCATGAGCATCCCAGTAGGAAATTATGAGAAGTGAAACAAAATTTTTAACTTATCGGTCTTCAATAAAAACACATAAATACGTATATTTAACACATACATATGTACATATATGTGCATCGCTCATTTACTATAAAAGTATCATAATCCCAATAAAGCAAAAATCGGGTTAAGTATGCAAGAATGTACATTAGCTCTTTCTTATGATGTGTAAAAATTTTATGGATTACTAGTAGCTCACTAGAACAAAATCAACCTTATCCTGACTTTCGCCCGAAAAAAAAATCATCCGAAAAATGTTCATCCGCGCATAGTAAATTCACGGAAACAAAAAGTGAAAAGTGAACCGGCTTGGAGAAAATGAAACTCATGACAAAGCTGAATATGTATTAATTTTTCCCTCGGGAGTATATGTAAATTCAAAACTTTAAAACTGGTTTTCTCGAGTTTATAGTTTTTTGAGTTATGAAAATATTGAAGTAAAACTCAAATAAAAAATTTAAAAATTCATTTGGATTCATCAACGCCAAATATTGAAAATTTAAATAAAAGAATTGAAATTCATGTTCATCAAAATTTTATGATTATGATTAAAAATGTCTTTTAACCGCATACATATTTCCTTTAACAACCACCCTTTAATTCCTTGGAAAAAAATTAACTTTTTTTTCAATAAAAAGTCGTTGTATTTCTTCTTCATCAAAATATTTCCTTATGAAAAGAATCAAAATGTCTTTGAATAGCATATTCTTTATTTTTTAAATGACCTGTAACACAAAAGGCATTGCATGTCACCAAAAGCATTTGCAAGCATGTAATATTTCTCGCAAGGCATTTTTGCATTCAAGAAACAAAGCGCAACAGCCAAACATCATGTTGATTCGTTGCTTGCTAAGTAGAGGTGGGTAACTCAGCACTGTGCTGAGTTACTGTGCTGACTCTTAGAACTGTGCCGCACGCTCAGACTCACCTCTGAAAAAATTTGTAACTCAGTTTATGTGCTGACAATGTATAGCTCAGTGTGCTACAGAGTCGATATGGTAACTCAGTTGATGTGCTGACACTTGTATAGCTCGGTGCGGCTTGCATTGTTTAGAACTGTGTCGATGTGGTAACTCAATTGATGAGCTCACACATTCACACAATACGATCTTCCAAAGAGTACCATAATAGATGGCATCACTAGACTAACCATCAATTGAATATACGACTACCAAATTTAAAAAGAAGCAAGGCGAATAGCCAAGTTATGCATACTTGCACTGCTATACCATTTTTACGTAAAAATCAAAACCAAACAGAATTCTACATGTGAAGTGCTATGCGTTGGGTAACCTCTTACATGCATAGTCCATTTAACAGATTCTTATGTGACAACTCTCAAGCAAAACTAAGTAGGGAATTATTTTGCAAATGAAATCACCAGTTGAAATCAGCTTTGTAAAATTTTTCCGGCCAGATACGAACAGAAGCTAAGGATAACCTTTTCTAAATCGATTTCGATTACTAACGTCATCAATAATTTCGATGTACATACCAATTGTGCGATAGCACACTTGTGCCAGCTCACTGTGCTCATTAAAGGGAGTTGGAGTTACTGAGTCAGCACACGAAAATTTACAGAGTTACCCACCCTTATTGCTAAGCGACGACTAAAGGAAAGAGCGTAACAAATGCGTGTGATGAGAGCTTGTACAATTGTACTATGGCGTGCCGATCATTTTTTTAAGTATACGTTCTGCGTTCTCGACTAATTTCAGCTTTAGAGTTCTGCGCGCAGTCTTAGAACGAAGTATCGTTCCGTCAACGCAGATTCGTTCATTCAACGCACCAGCCAGCACCAGTGTTGCCAAACATGAGCTTTTCCTACCAAAACTGGTAGGTTTTTTTCCATTTGCTAGGTTGGCTTGATTGGATTTTGGTAGGTTTCGGGAAAATGAGTAATAGTTATTTGCGAAAAATAGAAAATATGTACGTATCTCCAAATATTTCAGAAACCTTTTTACACAAATATTTCACCGGTGCGTTCGTATAATGGCGGCCACAAACATTATTGCCAATATGCAGAATAAATATTATGTCGGACATTCAGGCAGCGTTAAAGGCCTTAGAGTCTTTTAAAATGGCATCAAGGCTTGTAAACTCTTAAACCACCTGCGAGCCCACAATAGCGTCACGCATGAAGGGCTTGAAGGCAACGACAGGGCTGACTGTCTCGCAAATCGTGAAGCCCAAATGCGTTTGCATGGTCTCTAGCCTTTCTGTGGCACATCTAAAGGATACACTGCAGACCTACTTAGGAGCTAGCTGGAAATAATCTCAAATTGCTGCCTACTGGCGGAAGTCAAAGGGAATAAGACAATCAAAGATATGCATAACTCTTTCCAGCAGGAACTCCGAAAGTCACCTTGAACTTAGAACTCTTACTGGCAACCTGACAGCACACTGCAAGTTAACGTACGGTTTTACTTAAATGGGTCTTTCTGTAGAGACGGACTGTAGGGTTTGTCGGCTGGTGAAAGAAACCCCAGAGTATATTCTATGTGCCTGTCCACGAAGCATGAATCGTAGATTGATACACCTTGGAGAACGATTGCCTTCTCCATCTAAAATTTGGAACATGGCCTCATCTAAAGTGCTGAGCTTTTTAAATAGCCTAAGGTTGGAGTGATTACAATTTTGATTTAGCATAATATATCTTATTAGGTCGCAACGCGGGTGTCTTCGACGTAATAATAATAATATCGTCACTAGACACGAATAAAGAGCTCGGAAAAACTCTTTGGGGAGTTCTGGGGAATACTGTTGCACTCGAAAATATAGTTGACCGCGGACATAAGTTTATGGGTCTTTCTTCGCTGTCAAAGAGGTTAACGCGGCTTTATTTGCCGTCACCTATGTTAGGAGTCTTTCTTCGCCGAAATTTTTTTACGCCTCTTTTTTCGCTATCAACTTTTGAGCTCGCGTCTTTATTCGTATCTAGTGACGATATGTACATATGGATAAGTCTGTACAGTAAAGTGAATCGTTATACCCATTTAATTTGTTTTTATTAATCTGGTTGTGTTTTAGTTTTACTAGTTTATGTTAACTATGTTTTTAAAAAATTTGACATTGAAAACCAATGTTAAAACTCAAAAAAATGTTTGGTAGGTTTTGGTTGGTTATGGTAGGAAAAAAAAATTGTCTGTGGCAACGCTGGCCAGCACTCTCGTTTGAATTTTGAGCGTTGCAGCGAAATCCGCAGTCGTGGAAATCCGAAGTGAAGCGTTCGTTATTGAAGTTGCGTTGCGGTCAGCTTATGAGTGAAGCAGCAACGCGCACATACGGTGTGTGAGAAATTCGTGAAGTAAGTAGGGATGGGTAGTGGGGGGTTGAAATTCGATTTTTTCCGTATTTCGAACATTGCCCAACCATTCGATTATTCGATTCGAAATTTGGTGGTGCAAATTCGATGTAATTCGAATTTTTTCGAATTTTCCAAAAAAAAAAAATTATTTCAACTTCTGAATCGAGTTCGGAGATGTTTGCGTTAAATATTTAACACCAAGTCATAACATCTGTATCGTTCGTTCAATTTAAAAAAAAATGAAGTGTCAAATTCAAATAATCGCTTCCGCAGATGTTTACGTTAAATATTTAACACCAAGTCATAAAATTTGTATCGTTCGTTCGATTTTCAAAAAGGAGGGAGGTGTCAAATGAAAGGGCTTGCCCTGTACATGTGTAATATGGTTTTAGTTTTGTGCCATATGTGTGTAAGAAAATCAAAATCAAATTATTTAATAAGTTAAATAAATTACCCGAATATGGGTATCAATCGAAATGGTTTTGAATAAACTTTATTTTTTAATTAGATTTAGGAGGGTTTCCACCTGTTTCAAAAGTCGAATGTAGTTAAAAAGTGTTGTGCTTAAAATACTATGCAACAATTAAAATATTTTTCAGCCGAAACCAGCCCGGACTTTGTTAACATTCTCTGAAAGTATACCCAGCCAGTAATAAAACACTCGGTGGATTTGCGAAAGTTAGCTCTTAGTTTTATTTCATGGCCTACTAAAGTTTTCATGTCTCGGCCTAAGTAGTTTTCAAAAAAGTCGAAAAAATAGTTAAAATAAATGTCTGAGCGAAATCAAAGTTTAAGACATATATAATAAAATTTCATGGGACATATTTTTGTAGGACTCTTTAACCCATTAGCTCACGCCTAAAAGGCTTATTTTGACCCTTACTTCAAGAAATCCCGCCAAAAGCAAATTTGGAAGGTCGTTAGAGGATTGATATATTCTAGAAAATTATTCTCCTGGAAATTTTATTAGGGGTCTTCTCAGGTGAAAGCTTCATGCCACCAACGTAAAAGCCTCTACACATTTAAAATAAAAAAATCAACAAAAAAACTAGTTTTGTACAAAAAAAAAATTAAATTTGAGTATGGAATAACAGATTTTTTGTCCCGATGCATCAGTTCGAAAAACATGTATTTTTTTTACTTGCATCCCTAAGACAAATGGAGTGCCACACACAGTGATGACCAGGGAACGGATTTTTAAGACCTAAAAACCTATAAAAAAGACAAAATAAAATAAGGAAATAGGCTGGAAAAGGCAAAATAAAATAGCGAAAGAGGCAGAAAAGGCACTAGCTGTTGCAATAAAGGCAAAAAAAGGCAAAATAAAATAGCGAAAAAGGCAGGAAAAGGCACTAAGTATTGCAAAAAAAGCAAAATATGGCACTAAAAAAAGACAGAAAATACAAAGAACAATCAAAAAATACATTTATTTTAGAAATGTTTATATAACAAGTAAAAAGAGAAAAACTATGAACTAGTTTCATTATATGAAAAATTTGTACTTTGAATCTTTGACTATTTTATCCTTTCGAGTTTCTAACTAATAAAACTTTAATCTGTATAGTTGTAGTAAAATTGAACCACAAGATGCATTTTGAAGTTTTCTGGCAGCATTTTCATTCGATTTTCGCGAAGAAAAGCCTTGAATGTACTAAATGTGCGCTCGACGTAAGTTTATACAAGTGGAGCCCAATTTAAATATGGAACGTTTGAAACGTTCATATTATCAGGAATAAGGGCGTTTCCTCGCCCTTTACGCTTAACGCTTCTATAAGCCGCATGGGCATGTGTATATTTTTTAATCTTAAAAAAAAAAATTTTAAATGCTATAATCGCTCTTTTAAAGGTAGAAAAGGCAAATATCTTAAAAAAGGCAAATATCTTAAAAAAGACAAAAAAGGCAACATCAAATGTGTATATATGGAATCAGGTAAAGCTAAATCGTGGACATTCTTAATCGAATATACTCTATCTCTTTGGCTGAAAAAAAGGCAATTTCCATAAAATCCGTTCCCTGGTGATGACAAATTTAGTCAGAAAGAATAAAGTTGAAGAGTTGATTTTTTGGAAATAAAGATGAAATTCGATTTTTTTCTAGAAAAATTCAATTTTATCCGAATTTTAGCAACACAAAGTTCGATTTCAAAAATTCGCCATTTTGGAGCTAAAATTCGATTAAAATTCGAATATCGAAGCTTCGAATATCGAATTTACCCATCCCTAGAAGTAAGTCAGCAGCTGGTGTTTGGGCAGACGGCAGAGCCGGTTGAGCTCTTAGCGTAGAAGTCGCGAGTAGTGTCTGGACGAAAAGCAGACCAGTATAACTTCTGAGTGAAGCAGAAAAACAACAGGCGTTCGGTTTCGAGCGCAGTACAGCTTCTAAGTGAAGCAGCAAAGCAACAGAGGAGCAGAAAGTACGCAGTCACCTGGACGCAGAGTGTTCAGTTGGCGAATTAACGGCTCGCTTTTGGGTGAAGCGGCAGAACAGTACAGCCTCTGTGCTAAGGTGCAAATATTGCGGTGGTTCAAGCTTCTGGGTGAAGAAAATGTAACCAGCAAATTTTTGAGAAAGCAGCGACAACAAAGTGCGCATAGCAAACGCAAAGGCATGCGTGAAGGAGTGTGTGTGTAAGCAAAAATAAAGAATTTTCGAGAAAGCAGGGACAACAAACTGCGCATAGCAAACGCAAACGCAGGCGTGCAAGAGTGAGTACTAGAGTTGTCAAACTATCGCCGATACTATCGATAGTATCGATAGTCTGATCACTTGAAATAACTATCGATAGTTTTAATACTATCGCCACTATCGTTTCATTGATAGGTATTCTCTTTCATGACTCAAAGAGAACAAAAATTGGCAGCATTATTTCATGAACGAACGAATAAAGATCACCCAGGACGGTGTGCGAGAAAAAATATTTTTTTTTCTTGTGCAGTGCGCCATGTGAATGAAACGGAATGAAACAATGTGTGTGAATGAAACAACCTATTAAAAAATGACGTTACGTTTCTTTCTAAAATGCAATTACAAATACGCGGTTGCCGTGCTGGGTGATCTGTTTACTGATTCATGGCATTATTTCTAAAAGCGCTATTTTTTATTTTAAGCGTGGAAATAGCAGAGGTTATATTGCCGTCTTAGACCGAGCAATGGAGTATATTTCAAAAGACTGTAAAATTGAGAAATTGCAGAAAGCTGTTGCATGAGCAGTGGCACCTTGCATGTAAAGTGTCCTTCGAAAGAATTTTTTTTCCCCGAAAGGCGAATTGTAGGGAAAATTTCTGATATCGCTTTTTGACTGTTTACACGAATGAATTTCTAGCAATATTTCTCGATATTTAAATGCAACCGTGAACCGCTAAAATAATCAAATTTATAAAAGCAAGATAACGAAAAATAAATGGATTTAGAAAAACATTTGAAATGGGTCGATACTATCGATAGTCAACCTTAAGACTATCGTAAAACATCGATGGACTTGACTATCGATAGTTTGACAGCTCTAGTGAGTACCCAAATATCACCAAAATCAATCATTTTATATGCGTTGAGCGAGAAGAGCGTATGACATCAATATGTGAGTCTTCAAGCAACGGGAGAGCAGAGCGCAAGAGTGTGTGTGTGTAGCCGAACATCCGCAAAACCAATCGCATTTAAATGCGTTGACCGAGAAGATCGTATGTCAAGAAACTGTGAGTCTTCAGGTAATGTGAGAGCAGAGCACAGAGGAAAGAAATTAAAAGCAGTAAAATCAGTAACTACACATCGTATGCAGCAAAAGCAGAGAAAGGGTAAATTGTAATTTGTAAAGGGTAATTTGTATTTTTTTGTAAATTGTGTGTGATGCCAAATCGATCATGTTGTGATAGACGGAAGGCACGCTTCCAGTGTTTTAGACGTACGCACACTCCGAGGCCCAAACATCGACTCGGACCACTATCTTGTTGCAGCCGCCTCTGTGCAGCAAAAAATGTGCGCCCAAATATGCAAGGAAAGCTTAACGTCGAAAAGCTGCAATCACAACAGACAGGCAGCGCTTTCGCTACTCGACTCACACACCTGCTCTCAGAGAGCACTCTTCAACAAACCGACATATGCGAGCAGTGGAACCACATTTCCCGCTCATTAAGTACCGCCGCCGAAGAAGTAGTCGGATTTCAGCGAGCCCGAAAGAACAACTGGTACGATGAGGAGTGTCAGGAAGCTGTAGAGAAAAAAGATGCCGCCTACAGGGCCACGCTGCGATCGGGCGCAACGCGCGCTATGTGGGACCGCTATAGGGATCTGAAGAGGGAAGCGAGACGTATTTGCCGCAACAAGAAGAGAGAGGCAGAAATACGTGAGTGCAAAGAGCTTGAAATGCTGGCCGACAGGAAGAATGCCCGAAAATTTTACCAGGGAGTTAGGCGACTTGCGGAAGGTTTAAAGACCGGGGCGCACTCCTGTAAGAACAATAATGGCGACCTAGTAACTGATGTCCAGAGCGTACTTAAATTATGGAGGGAACACTTTTCCACCCTACTAAATGGTAGCAGCACGGAAAGTTGTGGAGAAGAAGAACCCGAGCCCGCAGTCGATGATGACGGAGTCGACGTTCCACCGCCTGACTATGACGAGGTACGTATAGCAATAACGCGGCTGAAAAACAACAAAGCCGCTGGAGCTGACAGCCTGCCAGTTGAGCTATTCAAGTAAGGCGGCGAGGAGTTGATAAGGTACATGCATCAACTCTTGTGCAGAATATGGTCAGATGAACGCATGCCCGACGACTGGAATTTAAGTGTGCTCTGCCCAATCCACAAGAAAGGTGACCCCGCCATTCGCGCCAACTACCGCGGGATCAGCCTTCTAAGCATAGGTTACAAGGTCTTATCGAGCGTATTGTGTGAAAGACTGAAGCCCACCGTCAATGAACTGATTGGGCCTTATCAGTGTGGCTTTAGACCTGGCAAATCCACCATAGACCAGGTATTCACAATACGCCAAATCTTGGAAAAGACCCGCGAGAAAAGGATCGACACTCACCACCTATTTGTCGACTTTAAAGCCGCTTTTGACAGCACTAAAATTAGTTGCCTATACGCCGCTATGTCTGAATTTGGCATCCCCTCAAAACTCATACGGCTGTGTAAAATGACGTTGAGCAATACCACCAGCTCCGTCAGAATTGGAAAAGACCTCTCCGAGCCGTTCGCCACAAAACGGGGTTTCAGACAGGGCGACTCCCTTTCATGTGACTTCTTTAATCTGATGTTGGAGAAGATAATAAGAG
>NW_023464964.1:0-9616 GCF_013731165.1 Rhagoletis pomonella
TGCCAGCCGCACCTTGTACCAGGAGCATTGCAGGAGAGGTTATCGCGTGAACCTACAGTCGCTATAATCCAGCGTAGCGCACCGCAAATAACACCAACGCCAACTCAGGAGTATCGCCATCGATTCCACGTGGTCAGCGTTGCCGTTTACGTCGCCACCACCACCCGGATCTGCATCCGCAACAGCCGGCCGCCGTCTCCAGCACCCACTGCAAAGCCAGCAGCGCGAGAATTACCACACGACCTAGCGTTGGCCTATGGTCCTTCGCACGCCACTATTGAGCAAGTAACCCACATACAAGAGCCGCAAAAGAATAAGTAAAAACCCTATAAAACCGTAAGTAAAGATTCTCCTTTCTTTATTCCACATAATTGCGGTTTTCCAAATTGGCGGGACAAATTTTGTCTTCCTTTCAGATCATTACATATATATACACATACAAAGATAACTAGTACAAAAAAGGTGCTCATATAATTTCGTAAACGGTTAGCAAAATACATACATACCACTGTACTTATCCCATTTACTTATATATACATACATATGTATGCAAAAATATGCTTATGTACTTATAAATGTTTGCGCACAGTGGTGAAGCTATCGAATTGTACTTTATAAATCGCATACCCCAAAATTGAAAGCAATTAGTACCGAGCAAAGCAACTTTGGTTACAACATTCCGTCATTCTTATATACAGGAAAACATAAGCAAACAACACTATCTCAGTGTATGTACAGTGGGTCTCTTACGATCACTCTCCTTCAGTCTGCAAACTCCTCGAACAAAATAAACAAACGCCGAATATTGTTATTTAAAAAGAAAATTTGATTCAAAGTTGAAAATAAAAACCACAATAAAATTACAGTACCACCCTAATACATACATACATGTATATATGTACATGTAATTAAACAAATACAATAGCAAAGTGTATATACATAAGAACGCGGGTATAAATACAGTGTGCGCATTTTAATCAATTTTTGCGAAAGGTTTATTGATTAACCCACTTCACGCTATAGACCCCATTCACAATAACCCAAAAAATTCGCAACACTAACTTTCCATTCGACCATCTCTCATAGAGCGATTTACCCTTAATAATTATCACCCGATTTATATGAAATTTATCAATAATACTCAAGGTGCCGTAGATTTGACGAATCATAGACTACTCGGAATTCCCACCAATTCACTGGCTCATAATGTCACTGCTTACTAGTTTTAATCTAGTTCGTTGAAATTTAATCCTAAAAGTCGAACGAAACGAAAAGTCTCAAGGCACTTCCATTGATACCAAACGCTCACTACGACCGGGTGGAAGGTCCGGTAAGAAAACAAAACAATCGTTTTGCAGCGATCAAGTTTATTGCGGAAACAGATAACTTGTTCACCTATTGCACCAGATTCAAGTCAACCCCAATTGAGAAAAATACTGAATCTGCCCTCAAAATAAAAGATAAAAACTTAGAAAATTTCTGGAATCGAGTACATAATACATACGATGCAGTTATAGAAACTGATGAGCATGACCTCCCAGAAGATTTCAAGACATCCGCGTATGGCAAATATCGGTCATGTCTCATGACGTAAGAATACACTAAAACTCAAATTGGTGACCAGCACCTCCTACTCCAGCAGATGAGCAACCCCACCCCTACACAATTTATGGGAGTTATGAACAATGGCCCTCCTTTCGTGACATGTTCACAGCGGTCTACATAAACCACCCAAAACTAACTCAAGCTCTAAAACTGTACCATCTCAGGTACAAAGCACAAGGAAAAGCCGGCCAAATCGTAAAACAATTCTCCCTAAGGGATGATAACTTCCCAATAGCATGGGAGGCTCTCCGCTCCTGGTACGAGAACAAGCGGATACTGGGAGATAATCAAATTCGCATTTTGATGAATTTGAAGCCCATTCAAGACGAAAATAGCGAAGATAATCAGAAACTCTAATCCACTGTCAACAACTGCCATCAAATATTGGCAAGGAACAAATTTCTACCGAGAGTTGGGACCCCATTTTAATTTACCTTGTAACCTGAGACTCCCAGCAAACACAGTTGCACTATGGGAACAATCCCTCAATTCAAGGAAAGATCTCCCAAGCTGGGCGCAAATGAACCAGTTCCTCGGCGACCAAACAGGCAAAGACCCAACTCACAAATCAACAGCAGCATAAAACTGCCACTCCCTCACAACAGGTCAGTTGCAAAACCACCTCAATCTCAAGGCTCTTAAAACAGATCGTTTAATCATATACAGTCTCATATAACAGAACAGCGAAAAATGCACAAATGCGCAATGTGCAAAGACTCCTCACACAATCTCTGGAACTGTCTAAAATTCCAAAAACTACCGACAAAAGACTGGAAAAGGTTTGTAACAGATCAAAATACATATGTGCACAAACTGCCTTGGCCAATCTCACAACGTAAAGGATTGCCCATACACTAAAAATTGCTACCATTGCCGGGAACGGCACCACACAATACTCCACGATATCCCAGCTTCCACGCCTAATCGGCACAACTCGCGAGTGCAGAGAACCTCTTCTCAAGTTGCTACCGCGGCCGCAGCTACCTCTAACCTGCAGACTCCCGGTCGAATGGAAACGCATGAAGAACAAGCTTCATGTTCTAATCAAACACAAGTACAATCTTTCTATTCCGAAAATGAAAGCAAAGTACTTATCCCTACAGCAATGGTCTCAATAAGAAATAGAGGTGAGCTCTTTATCGACCAAGGGTCTGAGCGAACCTTCATATCCGCTAAGGCTCAGCACAGATTACGACTAATATGTCAAACTTCCAACTTCGAAATATCTGGCATGGGCGGAAAGGTGGTGCAAAAATCTATTAAATTATGCCATTTTGTACTAGTTGGCTCTGATCCCAAGTCGGAAATCAGTGCGCAAGCAATAGTTTTGCCAAAGTTGACAAAAATGCTACCAAAATTTGAATTAAACTACAATCAAACAGATAAGTGGTCCCATCTCAAATTGGCTGACCCGAACTGCCACTCCCCTTCTCAAATTGATCTTGTTATTGGCAGTGATCTCATACCACAAATTATGCTAAACGGCATTGAAAAAATTTACCAAAATTTATTAGCCCAAAATACCATTTTCGGTTGGATCCTAAGTGGTCATATCCCTGAAAAGGTCGCCTCATTTTCCACTAAAGTTGAAGAAATTTCCAATGAAACCTTAGATTCTAAACTTAAAAAATTCTGGGAAATGGAAGAAGTCCCAAAAACCGACAGAAGAACTCCCGAATACGGAATATGCGAAGAAATTTATAAATCTACTACCACACGAACGGCCGATGGGCGTTATATAGTCCGGCTTCCGTTTAAGTCAAACTTTCCGGAAAAAATCGCCTTAGGTCAATCTCGAACCGCAGCCCTACAACAATTCTTCAGCATGGAGAAAACGGGAACTATTTTTCTTTCTATCTCCCACACCACGTAGTCATTAAACCTGAAAAAATCACCACAAAGGTATGAGTCGTCTTCAATGCATCGAAAAGATCGAGGTCCGGGTATTCACTCGATGATATACTCCATACCGGTCCGACTTTACAGCCCGATTTGATGTTGTTGATACTCAACTGGCGAACTTACCAATCTGTCTTCAATGGTGACATTGAAAAAATGTATCGGCGGATTCTCTTGCATGAAGACGACCGAGACTACCAAAGAACCATATTTCGGTCAGATACTAAGAGTCCAATATATGACTACAAATTGAAAACGGTCACATTCGGTGTAAACTGTGCGCCATACCTAGCTATACGCACACTCCACCAGCTAGCCGAAGACGTGAAAACCACGCATCCCATGGCGGTACAAATTCTGTCTCGAGAATCGAATGTGGATGACATCTTCTCAGGCAGTCATGACCTAATAACTGCTACAAAATCACTCGACCAATTAATCCAAGCTCTTCGATCAGGAGGGTTCCCTCTGACAAAAATCACGGCCGACCATCCTGCTATTCTCAAGAACATTAATAAAGAGGATTTGCTCGATACCAACTTTCTGCAATTCGAAAAATCTAGTACAACAAAAATGCTCGGAATTCAATGGAACGCTCTCACGGATACCTTTTCCTATACCACTGACTCAATCCCAGCATCATCTGCTAGAACAAAACGACAAATTCTCTCCTCTGTCGCTAAACTTTTTGACCCCGCAGGATGGCTTACGCCAGTAATGATCCAAGAAAAAAGGCTACTACAGGAACTGTGGCTAGATGGAACTGAATGCGACGAGCTGGTCAAATCTCTCGGCCTCACCAAATGGGCCCAGTTCGCCAGTAGCTTAAAATCTATCCCCAGCATACAAATACCTCGATGGGTAAACTACACACCGGAAGAGCACATAAAACTACATGGTTTTTGTGACGCCTCCGAAAAAGCATATTGTGCGACTGTCTATGTTCGCGCAACCAATGGAACCATCGTCTCTTCCTAGCTGATGGTGGTGGTTACCACGACTCGAACTATGTGGAGCTCTCCTTTTATCTAAACTCGTAGCAGTGGTCCAGTCCCATCTCGATCTCTCAACGAGAAAGCTTATCATGTGATCTGATTCGGAAATTGTTCTGGCCTGGCTTGAAAAGCCACCTCACACCTGGAAAACCTTCGTTTCTAATCGTACCGCACAAATAATAGACCTGGTCGGAAACGCCACTTGGCGACATGTAGGCAGCAAAGATAACCCTGCCGATATGGGTTCAAGAGGATGTAGTCCCCAAGATTTATCGACGTCCTCTCTCTGGTGGCATGGTCCAGAATGGCTTACAAGCCCCCTCGAAGTCTGTCCGAATCCAGCAACTCTAAGAATTACCCCGCCTGAAGATCGCCGAGTTGGAGCATTTCATACCTTGGAAGAAGATCCCGACTGCTTAGATAGATTCTCCTCATCTCCCCGTGCCCTCAGAGTTATGGCGTATGTTTTCCAATTTGTACATTGCTTACAGGATCGAATACGGCAACTGAGCCCAAGTCGACCCATCTCTCTAACACACGATAAGCTCCGTGATGTTAAATATCCTCTCATAGCCCTAACCCAAATACGATATCTTCCTCGCGAAAGAGCATGCTTAGAAGATTCTAAACCTATAGACAAGCGAAGCTCATTACTTCCACTCAACCCGTTTTTAGATAAAAATGGCTTACTACGAGTCAACGGTCGATTAGCTCACTCAACCTTGACGTATAATGAACGCCACCCGATAATTATCCCCGAAAAATCCCAATTCACTATTCTTTCCATACGCTTCCTGCACGAACTGCTTCTCCATGCAGAACTCCGCCTTATGCAGCAAGTTATACGGCAGAAAGTTTATATTCCTAGGCTCAAGCCCCTCCTTAAAAAATGCATATTTCAATGCAAACCTTGCACCGTCCATAAACAGCAAACGCATTCGCAATTACAATTACGGGTGTCGATTTTGCTGGACCTTTTCAGTTGAAGGCCTCAGTGCTAAGATCACTCACCATATGTATGTTTTACGACAAAAGCTATCCATCTTGAGTTGTGCTCCGATCTCCCCACGGATGCGTTTCTCGCCACATTTGCTCGCTTCGTCGGACGTCGTGCGAATGAAGAGCGATAATGGTAAAACGTTTATAAGGGCCAAACGAGCGACCGAACGGGAATTTCTCGCTTTCTTAAAAGAAGTATCACAAGATGTCATACATAAATACTCTCCTCAAGGCATCAACTAGGAATTCATTCCACCCAGCGCTCCCCATATGGGTAGTTTGTGGGAATCCGCAGTCAAGAGTCTCAAAATGCAGAAGGTCCAAGAACTGTGAATGCCACATTTTTCGAGCCAACAAAACTGGCGAAGCGCATTTTAAGAGCGACAAATATTTGGAATACTTAACAGCGAAAGCAAAATACAAAGCAGAAAAGAAGAATATTAACAGAGCGAAATCTCACGAGAGCGTTTGGACTGTTAATTAAATATGAATATTGATGATTTTGTGATATTTTGGAGAGTGTTAGATTTTTTGTGAAAATAATTGTTTTAGTAAGAAAATTAAATTTTTTCGTTGATTTGTACAAGTAACATGCAATTAAATCGAAAGTATTATATAACATTTTCCGATTTTTGTGATATTTTTTAATGATTGCAAATAGAAAACTCTCATAAGTGTTTGAGTTTTTTGTGAAAAAATTTTTCAAGTAAAAAACTGTATTGGTATTGGATTAAAAAAAAATCATTTTAGATTTTTTTTAAGGTCTCTCGATAAACTAGGCCGAAACTATTTGAGAATTTTTTCCAAATTTTCGATATTTATGGAAATAACGAAGTTTTTGAACCTTTTGGACTTAGAAATTTTTTGAATAAAAAAACAAAACTGTGAAAAGAATTATTTTCCATTTTTTGTAGATATCTCCCTAAGCTAAGTCGAAAGTCTGTACAATTTTTTTTGTATTTCCGATATTTATGGAAATAATTAAGTTTTTAATTATTTTCGACCTGGGAACTTTTTTTTTTAAAATACTAAAAATCTGTAAACGTCGGATTTTCCCAGCAATTTGTAAAAATCTCGCTAATCTAAGACGAAACTATTTGAGAAATTTTTCAATATTTTCTATATTTATGGAAATAATGCAGTTTTCAAATCGTTTCTAATAAAGTCGTGTAAGAAGTTGCCATTCGATGGGTGGCACCTTCGCTACTCATGTGCATATTTGTCCCCCACATTGTCATTTACATATCTAATTTATTAATAACTAAACCTAAATTTATAAAGCACATATTTGTAAACTGCATTTCATTGATATTACCTATTTCTGCTACCAAATTTTTCATGCATCTAAAAAGACAAACAAATGAAAATGTAAGTATGTATGCATTTATAAATGTACATATATACATACATATATACGATTGTTCTGCTTTCGTCTTCCCCTCGCCGCTTCCATCCACACAAATTATTCAATTTCTGCGAATCGCCACCAGATTGGCACGTGCGCGAAACCATTAACCCTACGTTTACGAAATATTTAGATTTTCGCATAACTTTGCATTGAATATGGCAATACTTGTACATTTTGTATGGAGAATAATATTAATTAATTTAAAATTCTGCATGTAACCATGTTCTCGACGATACATGTAACTTTCATCAAGATTAACCATAAAAATTGTGCTTCATTAACAGTTGGAACCAGCTGAAACCAAAAAAACTATGTCCGCTAAAATGGGTTAAACACTAACTGGAAATGGAATTTTTTACACGCATACATGCATACTTTCATATACACATGTACAGTGGAGTACCACTAGCTTGGACATTGCATTGCTTGTACTTTGATGTGTTTGAATCTTTTATGGTACTGAAGATTTGCTTACGGTTGAAAAATATTAAAAATCGTCCGTGCATATATGTAAATATATTTTTATAAACGCTTTGAAGTATAGAAAATTTTAATATGAAAAAATAAATAAAATAATGTTTCTGTATATATATAAATTTTGTTCAAGGCACATTGACCCACCTGTACAAAAATTGTGGCGCGGCATGGACAAAAATTTTACAATTTCGGACCGAAAAATATGAAAACGAGCTAAGTTGCCACGTTACATCTGTGAACTTCCGATAAAACCACATATTTTTGTGATTTTAGAAGTTTTGATTTTATTAAAAAAACTCAATGTATTTTCCTGCAGAAAACGTACACTTTTATTTAATGTTTATTAAAATTACATCTCAAAAACTAGTTAATGATTGAAATATTAATATGGAACATAGAAATAGAGTGTTTTGCCAAAAATTACCAAAAGTTTCCAAAATTCGAGATAACTTATTTTACTGGATATAGAGAAATAGTTGCCACTTTTCACTGGGCTGGCCGAGATTTCTTCATTTTAAGATTTTAGAATTTTTGTGTCGGATTGAAAAAGTTGCGCTTGATGGAGATGAATTTGCGGGGAGATGTGCTGCGGTTATATTTATGAATGAATTTACTTGGCCTTGAGAAATGCGCGCATGCGTTTATGAAAGAAATAGTTATTGTTGTATTTGAGTATATGTACGTGTAATTATGTGCATATGTATGTATGCTGCCGTGAGTTGTAAATATGTACATTTGTGGGAATGTGCTTAGTATTTTGGCAGTAATATGCACATACATACATATATACATATGTATGCATGTAAAAACGTTATCAGCTAATGGAGTACGCATGTACATACGTATGCGTGGGGAAATGCATTTTCTTTTCTTCTTTGAAGTGGATTTGTGAGAAAATTAACGCAGTTAGAAAACTGCAGTTTGTTGCATTGAAAATAGCGTACCTATAAACTACCATTAGAATCGTTAAATATATAAAAACCGATTTGCTTCGCTTTTAATGCCGACATTAAATCACCAAACAATGCGCATTTGCGCTTTTTGGTCAATGTGTCCATCTTTAAAGTGAATTTGGGGAAAAACTAAGGCAGCTAGAAAACTGCGGTTTGTTGCGTTGAAAATAGCGTAGCATCTACCATATGAATCGGTAAAAAAGTTAAAGTCGACTTTTTCAACCCAAATGCCGACGGCAAATCACCAACGAATTTGCCAATTGCAT
Organism: Rhagoletis pomonella; assembly: GCF_013731165.1. NCBI lineage: Eukaryota > Metazoa > Arthropoda > Insecta > Diptera > Tephritidae > Rhagoletis > Rhagoletis pomonella. The sequence goes on from NW_023464964.1 coordinate 8,603, forward strand.
ACTACATATTTGCATAACTTTCACATTTTAGATTCACAAGATAGTATCTCTCGCATACATATGCATGTACACAATATGTACATATTACATATTTCGACCTATGCATGCATTTATTTTAAATAATTAACCAATTTAAAGAAAAATAAAAGCGTTGTAAAAACATAAAAAGCCATCAGCATTTCATGTCTAACAAGAAAAATATGCACTTGCTTTGATGAGACAATTTCTGTTAAATTTATTTTGCCTCTGGCTGGGCTCTGTTAAAATTCGATTTTCTCTGGCTTGCCGCTCTTAAAATGCGCTTCGCCAGTTTTGTTGGTATTTGACAGTTTCCACGCTGATTCGTTCTTGGTCCTTCTCTATAAATATACGTTCTCTGCCGTGCACACCACTTCTGCACAAATTGCCTGGCGTTATCGCACCACCGCAAGTCTGCGCACTCTACGCATCCGCCACCGCACTCAGCACCAGCTCCGCGTAGAATCGAAGCCAACCGATCGCACCGGCCACGCCTCAATAACGTCACGCGTAACGCGAAGAAGTATCAGCACATCCAACACGCGCGAATCGTTCAGCGCACTGCACATAAAGTGCGTAACATGGCCGGTAGAGGCAAGGCGACACGGATGCTGGTCAAGGAGGCGATCCGTAAACTGAAGGAGCTAGAGAGCAGCCTATCCGCTTAGCGCGTCTACGGGCGGCAGGATGGTTAAACGAGCGACGTATGCCGTTTAACCGATGCAACCATGAACTATTTTTAAAATTGAGTTACCTTAGACGTGTTATCTACCTACATATTGTATCCTTTGCTTTTGAATTACCTAACGTGTATCTCCTTACATATTGTATCTTTTGCCTTTGAATTACCTAACTTGTAAAACATTGTAGTTAGAGAATACCATGAATCGTAAACTTTGAAGTATTTTATGAATTTGCGTGGTTGGCAACGCGCGTAGGTAAAGCAGATCGCAGCTGACATTTTAGGTTGACAAACTGTCAACAAAAGAAAAAGAA
>NW_023464965.1:0-9616 GCF_013731165.1 Rhagoletis pomonella
TAAAAACACACAACGAACACTTTGAGAAGAATAAGCAGAAGAAGTGGAATGTGTTGGCTAGTGTCCTGTTGGACATAATCGCGCCTGCATTATTGGTTGATGTTGATGTTGCCACCAGAACCACCAGCACCGTCAAACAGCACCAACAGCACCACAGCACCAACAGCACCAACAGCACCAACAGCAGCAGCATCATCAGCAATGTCCGCAGTATACAGCATGTTGTTGATGGAAATTTATTTTGTTTGTTATTTTTGAAGATTATGTGTGTTTTGTAACCTGACAGGGATCAGCATAAAATGTTGCAAGCTATGTTTTATACACACAAATATACATATCTATGTACATATTTTTTTTTTTATTCTTTATTGTTGCTATTACTATTGCTGTTGTTGTTTTGTTTGTCAGCAGCAACAAAGCGTTGATGTGTCGCTGCTACAGTTACATATTTTTCGTTGAGTCGAGTCGAGTCGCGTTGGCGTTTTGTACGATATTTGATGGTGTTAGCGTTACGATTGCTCCACAGCATTGTTTTGTCGGCATCCTTGGTATCCAACCGATGCGTTGCAGTCATTTCAGGCGAGATATTTGTAAAAAACAAAAAAGATAGCAAAGGCAAAAGTACATTTGTATATGCATAAATATGTAAAGAAGCATTAGTATTGCAGATAAGTCCTGATTAAATATTCTATGAAATCTGCTTTTGAGTTTTCACAGTTATATGAATGCAGTTATTTAATGGTGGTAAGTATGAAGGTACGTATGTAACACGGCTGCTAGCCGAGAATGTTTAATTCCAAATTATAAGCCTTTGAAACCACAGACAAGCAGCCATATGGGTGTATACCATATTTAAATATTTTGCACTTCTATACCGGGAACTTTATGTAACTCATCAAATTGAAGGTAAGAATTCTTTTATCTTATATCCTGCCATTTTTGGAATCCGTTAACTGTCGCTCTACCCTTGATTATACCCTGTAAATACATACATACATACATCCCGTGTCATATTTATAATCACACCACATATTGACAAATTATAGCAAAAGTAGCTAATCTTCTTCTTTTTTCAATAAGTGTTTTAAAAATTTAACAAAAATAAAAAAGAATATTTGTAAATTCATTTTTCTTTTCAAAACAATAAAATTTAAAAACTAAAACAAAAACAAATTTAAAAAAATATATAAAAAAATCAAAAATTAAAAAAAAATTGTTTAACAATAAAATCTAAAAGGTAAGCGAAAATAAAATAGAAAACGTTGTTTTTACAACAATAAAATTTAAGAACTAATATTAAATAATAAAAAAATAATAATTGTTAAAATGGCAGAAATAATAAAAAAAAATCGAATATTAAAAGAAGTTAAAAGAGAATACGTTTTCTTTTTGAAACAATAATATCCAAAAACTAAAAAAAATACATAAAAAACAACATTCTCTTTAAAACCATAAAATCTGAGAATTAAAGGAAAATTAATTAAAAAAGGAAAACATTAAAAAAAAAATAAATTCCTAAAAGTTACATACATATATGAAATAAAAAAAATATGTTGCTTATTAATACAAAATCTAAAGAAAATTTAATTAAATAATAAAAGGATTTTTCTTTTTAAAACAATAACAGCTAAAAAAGAAAGAAAGATAAACTAACGAGAAAATTCCAGTTTAAATAAAAGAAAAAATTAATACATTTCTAAAAAAATTACAAAAAAATATATATGTTTTACTTTTTTAAACGATAAAATCTAAAAATTAAAAGAAAATATTATTAAGAAAACAATCAAAAATTAAGGATATTCCTTCCTAAAAATTAAATGAAATTAAAAACAAATATTTGTTTCTGTTTAAAACTATAAAACAAAAAAAAAATTTCTAAAAATCAAATAAAATAAAAAAAATATATTATTTTTCTTTTTAGGACAATGAAATATAGATAACACCGTGCGACAAAAACAAAAAAAAATTCAAAACACACGCAAGAATCGGTATACTCACGAAACTATGGGCCAAATATGTAGAGTAAAACTGCGTTGTTAGTGTTTCACTCTGACGTGAGTATTTTTTTTTTAAAGGACTTTAAAATTTTGAAGATATGATTAATTCAAAAAACTATTTTAAAAAAATCGGTGCAATGTAGAATAACAATACGGGTATCAAATGAAAGAGAAAATGCTGTAGAATTTAAAAACAATAAAGTTGTTTGATTTACAAAGCTGAATAAGTATTGAAAATGCGCTTTTCATTAATTTTATTTTTTTAAGTTAATAAAGATTGCAGGACGTAATTCGACGATGTGTTGCTGTGTATATTAGTCCTAAAACAATAATTTTTTCAAAACTAAATATTGCAAATTTTCAAGGATATTTAGGGCCAAAATTTGTTAAGGACATTTTCCATACCCATTTTTTCTTATGTATAAAAAAAATGCATTCTGTTGTAATTCTGCAGATTTTTTTCTCTTATATGATACCTTATTGTTATCCCACATTAAACTGAATTTTTTAAATACATTTTTGGAATAATCATATTTTGTAAATTTCAAAGTCCTTTAAACAAATCTTGACATCAGAGAGAAAAACTAATTATGTACGTAGTTTTACTATAATTTGCTCATAGTTTCGCAAAGATATTATTTTTTTTGGGTGCAAAATTTACTGTCGCACGGTGTAATAAATAAAAGAAAATTTTCTTTAAAAACAAAATTAAAATAGAAAAAAGGAATAAAAACTCGGCTCCCCGAATTGAACTGTGTCTTGTGTCTTGGTCTAGCTCAGGACTAATTCAGTACCGTTTCGGGACTAGTACAAGACTAGTTTAGGAGCATTTCGGCGCTAGCTCAAGAAGTATAATTTTGGGACCGTTTCCGGACCATTCTGAGCCTCGTTCACGCCCATTGGAGGTCTATTTTGGTACTAGTTCTACATTATTTCTAGACTAAATAGTTCAGGAACATTTCGCGACTAGTTCGGAAAAATTTTGGTGCCATTTCGGAACCGACCATTTATTGCTATTTCGGGACTAGTGCTATTTCTGAGATTAGTTCAAGATTATTTCGGAAAACTTCAGGCTCATTACGAGCTTAGTTTTAGACCATTTGGAAACTGGTTCAGGTCTATTTAAGGAGAGTTTCGGGATAGTTAAGGACTACTTCAGATCCATTTCGGGACTAAGTCATGAACATTTCGGGTCCAGTTTATGGTAATTTTTTTACTAGTTTAGTAATATTTCGGTGTTGGTTGGCGAACATTTGGGGACTTATAAGCGACCATTTCCGGACCGTTTCGAGACTACTTCGAAATCATTTCGGCACAAGTTCATCAATTTTTGCAGAACCACTTCTGCACTACTTCAGCTCAATTATGGGACTAGTTCGGGGTCATTTCAGAATAGTTTGAAATTAGCTACATAATGATCCTGAAATAGTCCTGAACTATAAGCGAAGTAGTTATGAAAAAGTCCAGTACTGGTCTTGACAAAATGAAATGAAATTAATATTTAATTTCTTGCCTAACCTATTTACGTATGTAAGTGAATGGTTCGACAAGCCGTTTACATATCAAATTTCATGAGTACTCATGTATTTTTAAGTACATATTGCACAAAATTTGAATCTAGGATTTATACAATTTTTGTTAAAGAATAAACTATATTTTTACTTATAAAAAATAACTAGAAATAAACTGTTAAAACTAGTTAATATATGGTGCGCTTATAATTATGACAAGGGGTGAATATGTGTGTATAAATGTAGGTATGTACGCTTATGTATATTTAAGATTTATACATTAACGCTTTGCCCCCACCCTCTTCAACAGTATCATCTCGTTTGTTTTACGCTATCGCCCGTTGGGGCTTCTCACCTTCGCTTTCCTTTAATTTTATTTTATTTTAACCTTAAAACCATAAATGTCTGTAAAAGGTTTGATTTATTTCATAAACTTTTGTGCTTTGTTCCCGTTTTTGATATGCTTTTGTATATGTGTGTGTGTGTTGCCCGAATATCTATACTTTGTCACTGTATTTCACAGAACCATAAAATATTTCGACGAGTGAGAGATATGTTGCAAGAAAAAGTGTGTGGGTAAGGAAACGAAAGAGCATTGGGCTAAGGAGGTGTGTTCACCTTCCCATTTTATTTAACTTAGATATAAATAGTAATTAAGATTTTTGTTCATTCCATAAATTTCACAGGTTTGATACAAAAGAGGGCATCAGAGTTCAGTTTGACAGCACTGGTGCACTTTAGTCTTTTTCTGAAAAAGTTTTCTTTAAAAATCATATACTAGGAGAAATCGACGTAAAACTTTGGGCGTGTTCGTCCTTCTTGAGTGGCAGTTACACTCTACACGACCACACTCTACCCCGACTATTGTGTTAGACTGGTAGCGTGAACAGCCCATGTGCGAGACGCATTAACTAATCAGTTGGAGCCTTGGATCGTACAAGAGAGAAAAAGAGAGCATCATTGGTGTGTGGGCGACTTCAAACAGGAGTTATTTTTGGATCAATCACCTCGCTGCACCGTGGATAGAACCTTTCTAGCAGCCTTGTTCGCAGGGCTTGAGAGTGAAAAATAAAGACCAGTGAAGACATTGAGGCAGCCTCGGATGATTACGCTCATCATCGCTGACAACCCCCGCATACGAAACAAGGACTTGGATTTACGGATATGAACCTGAAAAGTCCGCGACTCCTCTGTCCAATCGCTGCAAAGTAAAAGGCTGACATAACCGTAGCACAGGATAAGCCATGGTGTAAAAAGTTTGCTATGTGACGGCGCACAAATTTTGTGCAGACTTTGCGGTTGGGCGTCGTTTACGACACCGATTTATCACCTACCGTAAAAAGAAAGTCAAGATTCGCTTGAAAGTTAAGTTCAACTATATAAGCCTAATTTTTGCGAACTATTGGGAGGAGAAGGACGTTGAGACCAAAGAGCGATTCTATGAGCGCTTCGATAAAGTATATTAGAGCTATCCCTGTCACCACGTTGTTGTTGTAGTGGTACTGTTAGTCCCTGCCTAAATCGGCTAGTCCGTTAATGGTTGTCATTAAGCTTAAGTAATGGTAGGCCCAGGAAATGTGCCTTTTCGTTGTTGTCGCGGAGGAATTTTCACAAGCCGTTCACATGTTTGCTATGTCAGAGTTGAGTCTGGATAAATACGAGTTCAGTCGCCTGCAGTATCCAGACCTTAAATGAGCCAGAGTTACGCGCGCCTCTCGCGGCAGCTAAAGCTCCACATCTTCTATGGGTGGATAGCGCGGCACTTATTGGACGAGAGTCTCTGAGGGTGGTGACGGACTCTCTGTGAATGACAATTACGGCTTGTCAGGTTCTTTAGTGAGTCAAGTGTGTTTGGAGCGCGTCTATGAACTCGATATGATGTCTTCTGGCGGGCCATGGAGGAGGCTCTGCCTCAAGCTTGTTCTATTTGGATTTTCGCTGCGGCAGCTGCCAACTAGAAACTGTTTGCTGGGCATTAAGTTGTGCTCTTTAACTGAGAACTTCTGGACCTCGCTGTGCAGGTGGTTTTCAGGCGACATCAGAAAGCATCCCGTAGTTCGGCGTTATGGCAAGTCTTTAGCTAGTACCCAGTGACCTAAAAGGAGCAGCACAATTAGGAAACGGGCGACCAATTTCCTTATATGTTGGCAAAACCGCCTTATTGCCTTTGTCAGAAGTGCTTCCGGCGAGCGACTGGAAGTCTTTGTTGCACTCTGCACTATGTTGCCAATTTCCGTTGTATGCGCGAAGAAACAGAGAGAGCTATCAAGGATAACCGCTAAAACTTTGGAGGCTTTTACCGTCGGAATTGGCGTGCCATCGACGTTGATACCTAACTGTAGCTTAACCTCCTTTGTCTGTCATGCTTGGCACCTTTAACAACAGTCAACATGAGACCCGATGCTATAAAGAACGTATGATAGAAAGTTTCCTTCGAAATGGGCAGCCGAGAACTTCCGCAACCGGCGCTTACTCCTGCTTAACCAAGCAACTCCACATCGCCGCACATAAAATAGCAGTTATGCTGTGCTGCGGAAAATGGAACTAAAAGAAAAGGAAAATACAAGCACCATACAGGAAAATTCGATCAGAAAATATTGTAGCAAAAGGATTGTTTCAATACCAGCTAGTTTCTGTAGAAACGATTATGGAAATCTGGTAAATGTCCACAGTTCATTTGAGGTATAGAGGGAACACTTCTTAAGGCTTTATAATGCAGACACCGGTGGAAAGGTCGGACGAAGAAGAATGTAAGCCAATGTGAACGTAATGTGCTCAGGTCATCATCAAAAGAAAAAAGTCCTCTGAGCCCATGGCATATTGGCTGAGCTGTTCAAAGCTAATGGCTTAGAGCTAGATGGGCGCATTTACCGGAACACTAGAAATTAAGTGTAATCTGCACAATCCACAAAAATGTTGATACTGCTGTTTGCGTCAACTATCGTGGGAAAAGCCTTCTCAGCATGGCTTATAAGATCCTATGGGCGATACTATTTGAAAGAGTGAAGCGCTTCATCGGCCAACTGTTTGTACCTAATCAGCGAGGCTTCAGAACTGGCAAATGCGCTATTACTACTGCTATGACGTTGTACAACGACCTTTAGCTCAGTCCAGAGCAGTATCACTTCCATGCGACTTCTTTAATCTGATATTGGAAAGCGTAATACGTGCTAGCTGTCTAAATTCCAGTGGCTTTATATACCAGTATAACAAACACACGATGCTGCTTCGGTAAGTAGAAAATATAGATTTCGTTGGCCTCAAAACTAGGGTCTTCAATGCGCCATTTTCCAGCCCTGGGTTGCAGCCAAAAGAGGTCGGTCCAGCTGTGTATGAAAAGGAAGTTTTCCCTGACAACAAACAAAGACCATTTGCATATTGGCACATGGTCGTCACTGTTGACAGCTACACTTTCAAGGTAGTGAAGAACTTTGTCTACCTGGGATCCATCGTGCGTACCACCAGTTATGGAAGCATAGATATCGAGAGGAGTATCACTTTTCCACCACGTGCTACGGACAGAATTGAATTATTATCAAGTTCAGAAGAACCTACATTTCTACATTCGCTGTGAATAACTGGTGTAAATTCGCAGAGGAGACAGGGCAATGGCCAAGTTTTTTGCTATCGGCCTAAATCGGCAAGCGGTTTTAGAACCAAATAAGAAGAGGAAATGGTAAAAGCTACTGGGCAGTTCCGCCATTTTTCTCTTTACGGTATGAAGGTCGACAATGTTTATCGTTGCTTTGTTGGTTGCTTTCAGTGCCTTCTAGTCGCTTTTTTCGGGGCAAGTTTATGCACTTCTCGCGGGGGATATTTGTCTATATACCATATGTAGCTTGGTCTAACCATTTTCATCGAAGTATGTTTATCGATTTCTAATGTCTGCGAAAAAATTTAAAGAACACATGCAAAATCTGGTATGAAGCTTTGTAAATACATACATTAATCGCTCAAATTATCCTAATTGTATTTGTAAAATGACATGCTAAATGTTTTCATTTTTTTATGCTTAAGAACCGGTTAACGTATTTGTCTTTTCTCGTATATTTAGTTGAAGGTATTTAGAAACTGACGCCGTAAAGATCATATCACGTTTAGTTCAGTCGTTGCGTGGCAGTTGTAACTTTGTAGCAAAAGACAAAAAAAAAAAAACAAACAGGGGTCACACTAAATGCGTTGTGCGAATCGTAAATTACAAGCAAAATGTGTTGCCACTACCCCGTCGTACGAAAGTGGGCACTGACCGGCTTACACCGCGATGCAACAGATTTCAACACAGGCTTGACCCTTCGGCAACGATAACTACATATAAATATCCATACATATCTACATAAAGCAGCAGCCAAACCCAAGTGCATACTTAGTTACATACATACAACTCGCATATATTAGTAAAGCTGCACGAAACCTAAGATGAAAAGTAAATAGCAAAACAAAGCTAAAGAAATGGCAGACATCGGTGGAAAATTTATAAGTCAGTAAGCGTATATGTATGCAGGTATGTAAGTAACTAAGTAAGCAAGTACCAGCCTAAAACAGCAAATATCCTCAGGCGATCTAAGTAAGGTAGTGTAATCCGCATAGAAATCGCAGTTCAATATGTTCGTTTGACAGTGGGAAAGATATTTCACTGCAGATACACAAATTAAACGCTTGTAACTCGTGCACACGATCATCATTACGAATGCAAAAACTGAACGCAGCTTCATCTCGATTCATACTCGTTCGTACACACTCATACTTGATTCTATTTCGCTTCTGTTCCTGTGGATTTTATAGATATACTAGATAATGTTACAATTTGGCTGGCTGATATGTATTGAGCTTCTGGTTACTGAGGAGCAGCTTCGGTTGGCATGGCAATGAATCTATTTACTTACATATATCGTATATACATATTTATGTATGTATATCTACTAAGGTATGTATGTACAGCGCACCCTCGATAAAAGCAACCGATCAAATTAGGGACTATTTCGTTGCAATAGCTGAACCACAAAATTATTCAGCTTTAAGGGCTTTTTGTAGCTCTCAAGAAAAACGAAGAACTCATATAAAATGAGGCAATAGAAAATGAAAAGAAATCAAAATATCACAATTTCTTAAATCATTTTGCAGCTCTCAAGAAAAAAAATGCTTGAATACTTATTTCTTCAAGAAGTTTTAAAGCTAAAGCAAAGTAATATCTCAAAATCGTAAAACCCAGATAAAATGTTAAATTACTACTCAGTACAAACTAAAAACTAAAAGCAAAAAGGGAGGTAGTATCTTAAAGACATCATGCCTGTCATGAATATAAGCAAAAGGAAAACTACCAAAACATTTTTAGTCTAAAAATATTAATTTTTAAGATACCTTGATACCTTAGCCTTTTAAATGAACGAGTTACGTAACAAAAACTTATTTCAGAACAATCAGTAAGTATATATTTTATAGAGAACCGATACTGGTGATTTTTTCAGTAAACCTTGTTGGATTGATAAGTAAGTAGAAAGCTCACAACATTTCATGGTTTTAACTATCTAAGTGAATGAAATTAAGAGCAAAATCTATTATTTGAACAATCAGTTCATGTATATTGGTCCCATCTTTTTGGCACCAACAATACACTAAACTGCGATTAATAAACTAAACTGAGGGACTAGTTTGCGTTCATACAAAAAAGAATTTTAAATATAGAAAATGTTGAATATCTACGATAACAGTTTCTTTCAGCTTAACTACTTAGTGCCAGGTGACTGAGCATTGTCCGGAGTGCGTCTATTTTTTAAAGTTTGTAAAAATTAAATGAAGATCAATTTATAAATGCATTTTATTAGCAATACGCCAATAAGAACTTTGAAATTGAATAGTTTCTTATTAGCACTAATGCTAACAGATAAATAATAAATTTATTTTTTTTTTTTGTTTTTTTGTGGTGTCCCAACTCGTGAACAGACGACGTATAATTTGCCATTGTGATTTTCCTTGTGCTTTATTGATAGTCATTGCAAAGGCAAGACCACACATAATTACAAGTGAAAAAATAATCAGATGTTTTCCAGAAATATTTATAGATATTGTTACGATTATCCTCGAAACCTTGAGGGATTTCCCAAATATGCT
>NW_023464966.1:0-9615 GCF_013731165.1 Rhagoletis pomonella
CAAAAAAGTCTATCAAAAACAGCTTTAACATTTGCCGCACCAAAATCATCTGTTGTCCTGTGTAAGCTTTCCACACAACACAATGAGCACTGTTTTTATTTTATCGCGCTATTAAATCGTGAATTACAACATAACTTGGACGAATCTGGTTCCTTTTTTTAGATTCTTGAAGTACGTTGTTTTTGCTATCATCTTCAATATAGCCCGATCTCCCGCGATCACAACTTTTTCAACAATCAAAAAATATTCTTATATTTTTTTTTTGAGACAGCTTTTACAATTAATTTTTAGATATACTATTTACTTGTGTCAAAAATTTAAATTTGATGACTTAGATTACTTAGATAACGTCAGAAACGCTCTCTATCTCGCAAAAAATAATTAAGTGCTTTAACCACTATTTTAAAAACAAATTTCCGAAGCACAATTTTAGAGCCAATGAAAAAAGCAGCACAAACTGATCTAGTGAGAAGATACAAAAAAACGGTGCCTTATACTTTTCATCCACTACGCTAGGGAAGCCCAAATCAGCACATATGTGTCGCGGGCGACTGCGCGTGCAAAGCTTTGCACAGCGGTGCTGGGCAAGCGCGGAAGCAAAAAGTTATCGGAAGGGGAAAACGAAGTCAACAGAATAGTGAGATTGTATGTGTGACAGTGATGGAAAATGAGTGTGCATTGTGCCATTTTCGGAAGGAGCCGGCACCTTCAGCACAATCGATTGATTTTCGCCACTACTTTTGCGTAACTCAATGCAACTAATAAATATTTCTTTCGGATCCGCAATTAAAAATATTTTTTTTTTTACATTTAATCGTATGTGCTTAAAGTGACAAATGATATAAACATAGAAACGCAAGCAGAAGAATCTCACTTCCAAACTGCATACCGTCAGTTGGTATCGAACACTCATGCGGTGAGGATGTGATCGCGCTTTTATTGATTTTATTGCCGTCAACAAGCATTTTTGTAAAAGCTCTAGCAAAACCTCGACAACAAAGTTGTTATTAATGGATAAAAGAGACATCTTTTTGGATTCGGTAATAAGTTTTGACATTTTAATAGCATTTCAAGTGCTTATCAAAACTTTACGACACTCACATATTGACAAGATTTGACCATTAAATCTTAATATTGTGTATTTTTTTTATAAAAATGCAGTTTATACTTAAAAAAGCCGTACCAAGGTTCAATCTTTTTGCAGCATTAAAAAAATTAACAAACTTGCGTAAAAATTTCGAGCTTTTTAATTAGATTTCCTAGTGCGCAACACCGCAAACAGAAAAATTCAAAAAATCAATGGTATTTTTTTGACACTTCAAACTTGCACCTTATTATACTAGAATGAATGGGCTACAAAAATGTTAACCCAAAACATGTCTATTAATTCTGAACAACAACTGTGAAAATTTGATGAAACTTTGTTGATTTTTTTCAATCTTTCAAGTTTGGATTTATTTGCAAGGTTTTTGTTTGACAATGAGCTATAATTTTATAAAAAAATAATTAAAATTATTAAAAAAAATAAAATAAATACCGGGTGACCGTGTAATTTTGTCAAAGATGAAGACAATGATGATAAAACATTAATACACTATATAGGTCAGTTCATATTAATGAACATAAAATGAGATCACTATCGATAAAATGGAAATCCTCAAGGGAAATTTATAATTTCAACGCATGGAATTTACATACATTTTTTTACTTGCAACCCCCGAATTGCTCAATTACTTCTATTTCTGCAGGATCGCCATTAGGTAAATTGCATTTCCAAAGATTTTTTCAAAATAAATAGCGATGAGGGATATTTTACCCGCCGGTGATAAGAAATCGCAATTACCATAACGCACATCTCTAATATTACTGTTCGCAATCACGTTTACATTCAAAATTACAATTCATAATTTAGTTTTGTAGCAAATATGAAATATAGGTATATATATTTACTTAAATGTAAACGGATTAAGAATCAAAGTGCTAGACGAGATTTGAGCGTTTGGTACAAAAAGTATTTTTGATGTTGAAATTGTACTTAAAATGGGCAAATTGTACTTTTGTACATTTTAAAATTAATTGTACTGAAAAAAGTACAATTGTACTTAAAATATCAACACTGTTTCACTGGCGCTGTACTTGCTGCAGCGATGCCAGATTTGAGCGTACCCAATTTTTTACCGATAATAACTCATGCGAGGGATTTGGGTATTGGGCATTTTACAAGCCTATTAGGAAGTATACATATCTGTTTTCGTATAGAATAGTAACTTAAGGCCTGTATGCAGCTCTCAAGAAAAGCAAAAACTCCATATAAAATGACGTACAAGAAATGGCTAAGAAATTTTCTTGAGTAAAATTTCCTTAAGGCAGTACGCAGTTCTTAAGACATTTACTACGCTTTCTACTACTGTTTTCTAAAGTTTTTTGTGAAAAAAGAGCACAAGGCAACCCAGGTTTGCAACAGAAATATATGCCCGTTCCATTATTTCTTGAGGAAAGAGTGAGGCAACAGGCTGTGAAGTATCAAAAATGTCAAAATTCCTTGGACACACACGCGAAATAATGGCAATTTTTTCTTGACCGTTTTCTTGAGAGCTTCATACAGGGCTTTATGTCGGAAGACTGGCTTTAGTATAATGAACCATTCGCAGCATACGATTGCGAAAGACTCACTGGCGCCGAGTCGTTAAAGAACTCTTGGAAAAAAAACGTAAAACGGTAATGTTAATGGCGATGCTAGCAAGTCAATATTCGTATAAAGTTTCATAAAAAAATTCCTTGTGGTTTAAAGAATATAGGAAATGGTACATTTTACTAAAGCCAGCCTCCCGACATAAGCTACTATTTCATACGAACACAAATATATTCGTCTACAAATAATGTTGATTATTTTAATTAAGTCCAAAGATAAGTTTGTGAATCTCATCAGTGTTCTATGTAAGAACCAAAAATCAATACCCTCGCCAATTAGAACTTTTGCTTTAAAAGAAAAATTTACATAGCGCATTTACTCAATACTTGCCTGGCATCACTGCTTGAGCATTGATGTGCTCAGCTCACTGTTGCCAAGGTCGTGCATTTTGCACTAAATTTAGTGCTTTTGGGAAACCAAAAAGCCAAAATAAATGGAATTCAATGCTTGGTGCGTTATTTAGTCATGCTTTTTTAATTTAAGCACACCGAATCCATAGGTCCATATGTATGTATGTATACACTATACACTAATATTCTACATTAAGATGGAAATCCTTTACCGAATAAAATGTGAGGAATAGGTAAATTAAATATGTTCTGCGTTGCTATAAATGTATTGAAATTAGTTTATTAATAAAAACGTGAGGAAATGGATATGTACTATATACACTTTTTACTCAATCAAACAAATTTTTAAACATGATAATAAAAACCTGGCGCTTTTGTTTTGGAAAATTGGCTTTTTCGGGTGGCCTGATGCCACACTGGCTCAGTTGTCGCAAAAGCACACATACATACACGCATTTTTACTTGAAAATAAGTGTGTAGTGGTTAATATGTATACGATGCCATCTCCGTACAGCTCACTTCACCTCGCCAAGCACACTCGCGTGCGCGCAGTTTGCCCGCGACGTCGACTGCGTGCACCTCTGCTGTGCATCCCTACACTACGCAATGGACCTTCCTCTTGACAAATTACCACGTTTTGCAAAAGTCGTACAACTTTGATTTTTGGAATATTGACCAGCTTTTTCATAATTTCCCTCACTGTGCGAGCGGGTGTATTCAGAGTGTATGCTACGTTCGTAGATTTCCCGAAATGTTTGAAATATGCAGCGTAATAGTTTTCTGCTATAATAATTAAAACACTGTTTAACAGCTATATTTCTTTGTCCTTTTATTAAAAAAAGAGACCCAATTTACCTTATATAATAATAATAATAATAATAGATTGGGGCTTACACATATGTTAGTGTTTGACCGAGCTTCTCCCTGATTTGTGGCGTGCGCCTTGATGTTTTCACACAAAGTGGATGGACCTACAGTTTTACGCCGATTCCGAACGGCGATGGTATTTTTATGAGAACCTGTTTTTCATAGCAGAAATACACTCGGAGGTTTGCCATTGCCTGCCGAGGGGCGACCGCAGTAAAAACGAACTTTTTTCTAAATTTTTTTGCACTAATTTTACCTCATATAACGAAAGAAAATCATTGGAGGAGTACCACTGAAAATGGGTTAATTTCTCCTAAAAACAAGAAATACTTACAGTTCATATGGAGATTTCAATCGGACTCTCCATTTTAGTCCTGTTTGTCGCAATGGTGTACAGTTTAAGGAAAAGGCTCGACATAGGTTATTTTATAGTATAATTAAAGAAAAAGTTAAAATAATGTGTGATTTCTTGCAATATTTTAGCAAAACTTTGTATAGATCTGCTGTATTTTATCCAAGTAAACCAAATAAAGCTCTGGGGATTAATAGATTTCTGTATGCTATTTATTTAAAATTATGTGTAAAGAATAAAATATGTGCATATCCAAATGTAGTCAATGAAAGAAGTAATGCATCCAAACAGACAACAAAAGAATCAAAAGCGTTAATGAAATACTCAAAATATAAATTGATCTTGTTAAGTATTTTGTTGAATTGCCAATTTGTTGGGTAGAAGTCTTCTGTAAGTTTGACAATGACCTGTCACTAAATATTTCATCGTCAGGTAAGCCCTCCATGTCTGTCACTATATTCTCTGAACTGACGTCTAAATCAAGAACTTGTTTAGCCTGCGCAACAGCTACAGTTGGAGCTTCTCCTCGAAATATGTATTCTGAAAATTGTATTGCATTAATTGTTCCATCGACGAATATGTTAAAAAATATGCGCCGTGGGGGTTCACTTATAAAAATAACATCGTTGCTAACATGAGGATCGGTCAAACCATCGCAGTAAACTTGGATACGTGCCGCCAATGAACGTAATATGTCGTTCCGCAAAAATCGCTTAACATCGCCCAAAACATTGGTTTTAGTGCACCATATACGCGAAGAAATAACGCCAGTAAGGCGAATGGTACCTTTGAATTTTCTTACTTTAATAAAGTTTTCGCTACCTTGATGACACTTGACAGGCAGAAATAAAGTTGCCTTATAGTTTTCATTAGCTACGTTTTTACGATTGATAGTCACAAATTCTTCCAATGATAAAGAGTCATCAACAAACGCGTTTTCTATAAAAATTTCACATTTGGACAAGCTTTGCTTCATTGAAGATATAGCACGTTGAAACTGATCCTCGATGTTAATTTTACGTGTGTCATCAAAAATTGGAAAAATGTCGTCCAGTTCGTAGCAACATTCAAACGCATACCAATCAATAGGTTTATCCAAAAAATAGCAATTCATTGATGCAAATGAACCTCCCCTGTAAATTGAAATAAATTAAGTGAATATATCCTGTTTAAAAAAATGCAAAGCTATTAAATTCATTAGGCATATGACCTAATTTTAAAAATTAAATTTACATGGCTACATGTGATTAGGAATAATAATATACACCCATTGCTAAAAATCTCCGCAGTAACAGTACATATATACATATCTATGCCATTCAATTAAAGTACCTTAAGTGACTTTAGAAGGTTTGACTTTGAATTAAAAAATAATCACATACACTTGAAAATTTTTATATTTTTATTAAACTTCCATTAAAACGGTATCTTGAACTATACCTATGACTGGTTAAACGTTAAATTATTGTTTGGAACCACAATGAAATGTTGGTTTAAAGGGAAAAGTGCATATCCGAACTAAGGCTACTTTAATTGAATGGCACAGATATGTATTAAAGGACTGCAAATGTTGCACTATAAAACATAGCGACATGTGCCACATCATGCAAGTGCCAGTTTATATCATGTCGCTTATACATGTTTGAGTGTGATATATGAAGACCCTGTCGAATAAGTTAAAATCAAATCATGCATCAAATCTACGCATGTCAACATAAGGAACGCATGCGACATATTCAGCATTATTATTTACATTAGGGGTATTCTCCAAATCTTGCAAAGCCATTGCACGTAGCACGGATTGCATGGATTGCATTACATACTTGCAAACACACAACAAAAAGATACATGGGAAACAACATTTCCTATCGCTGCAAAATATGCAACGTTGAAACCCATGTATATATTTTGCAAAATAGCACAGCAAGATAAATGCGACCCTGTGCTAGTTGTTTTGTTGTTGGAATTGCTACATATTTCTCTCATTCCTCTTATCTCGCTCACTTCATTTTTTTTGCTGTCTCTCTTTAACCGACGTCCAAAAAAGGAGGAGGTTATCAGTTCGTCGGAATATTTTTTTTTTTTTTTTTTTATGTATGTTACCGCATAACTTTGGACCACGTCAACCGATTTCGATAATTCTCGGAAAGGTGGTGTCTCAGAGGTGGTCCCATACTAATCTGGTTGAGATCCGATCAGTGGATCATGAGATATATATATATATATTTTTTTTTATATGGGAGTTGAAGTCGGTTTTTTTTTCTTGCTCAAAATTACTTGTTTGTATTTAGGTTCTTTCCCTAACAATCCGGACCGGATCCGGTAATTAGAGAATAAGCAAAAAGTTTGCTCTCAAAAATTGAACAAAGTCCAGAAATACGAGAACGCAAAAAAACACATTTCGTGCCCAGAATTTGAGAAACATCTGATTCGCGTTGTTGTTTTTGTTACTTAAATGCAAACACTTGGAAATTGAATTTTGGTTTAACAAATTTCATTTTAAGTATATAAGGATTGAAAATACATCAAAAAGCCGTTCACTATTCCTTAAAAGCACTATTTGATACATAATTTCGCTGCTTGCTACCCATGCATGCTACCACTTTGGAATGGGGTGCTCTCGTACTCTTCGAAATTTGGAATAGTATTTTTGGAACAAGTGCAGTATAGCGGCCGTTGAGGAAAGAAAAAAGTGGGCGTGGTCCGCCCCTTTTTACTGAATTGAAAGGTGTAAACAATTTTTGCTGGAAATTAATAGGGGCGGAGCTAGAGGGGATAAAGGTGTTTCTAATAAACACATCACCTTATATAGTTAATAACGTATTTTCCAATTACTCCATTAACTCCCAAGCATACTTTGACTATCCTTTTAAACTAAGTCCAATTAACTCAATACATACCCCAATAATATATCGCGATAATGTATTAGTTTACCTTAAGTCCTTAAAGCAGTCTTTTAGTTATGGTCCTGACCAGATCCCCACTTGTTTTCTTATAAATTGTGCTGATTATCTCTATGAGCCGTTAACAGCCTTATTTAATTTGTCTCTTAAAGAAGGCATCTTTCCAACTGTATGGAAAGAATCGTTCATAACCCCGCTACATAAAAGCGGTAGCAGGTCCTCGGTGGAGAACTTTCGGGGCATAGCTAAGTTCTCTGCAATTCATAAATTATTTGAAGCAATTATTACAAATCAGTTGACGCATTCTCTCTCCTCTACCATTTCATACTGTACACATGGGTTTTGCAAAGGCAAATCAACTTCAACAAATTTACTTGAATTAACATCCTATATATCTAAAAAGCATTTAGATATAAAACAAAAATGTGGATGTTATATATACCGACTTCAGTCAAGCATTTGACAAAGTATGTCACTCGCTGCTCATCTATAAACTTGATATTCTTGGTCTTCCACCTAATTTTCTACGTTGGATCTCTTCATACCTCTATGATAGATCACAAAGGGTTATGTTTAAAAATGCTATTTATGACGTCATTGATGTTACTTCAGGAGTCCCGCAAGGTAGCCACCTAGGCCCGATTCTGTTCTTGCTTTTTATAAACGATATATCTACAGACATAAAATTTTCAAAAATTTTAATGTACGCAGATGATGTGAATCTTTATAAATCGTACGTATCAATCAAAGAAAAGCATTTGCTTTTTTGGTGCTATGTAAATCGTATGCCTCTAAATCTGGAAAAATGTAAAGTAATGTGCTTTCTTATACAATAGATAACCATAATTTGGAACAGGTATACAATTTTGTGGACTTTGGTATCACAATGGATCCGAAACTTAATTTTAATCTTCACATTAATGTGACAGTCAACAAGGCTAAAGGTGTACTTGCATTTGTGAAACGTTGGCCAAAGAATTCAGTGACCCTTATATCACTAAAACCCTGTTTACAACATTAGTTAGACCGATTCTGGAATACGGTTCGGTGGTTTGGAATCCAAGGTATCAAATTTACTCAGACAAGATAGAATCAATTCAAAAACAATTCCTACTTTTTCCTTTAAGAAATTTCCGTTGGGATTTTCAATATAACCTTCCGCCTTATAAGAGCCGATTAAAACTTATTAATCTTCCAACACTTGTCAGTCGCAGAGTAACGCTTGGTACAATTTTTATACCCGAGCGCACTTGTGCACAAGGGTATATTAACTTTGTTCACATAACGGTTGTTTGTAACAGCCAAAACGAATCGAGATAGATATAGACAAATGTATACATAAATGCTCAGAACCAATAGAGAAGTCGATTAAGCCATGTCTGTCCGTCCGTCCGTCCGTCCGTGTACACGATAACTCGAGCAAAAATTGAGATATCTGAACGAAATTTGGTATGTAGGTTTCCATTTATCCAAGGTAGGTTGGTATTGAAAATGGGAGAAATCGGACTGTAACCACGCCCACTTCCCATATAACGGTAATTTTCAGATATACGAAAACTGCGATATTTTAGTAACTTCTGAAGATTATTCACTCAAAATTGATATTTACAATAAATTTTAGACGAAAATTAAGAATATTATAAATTTTTGGAAAATGCGCGTAGCCACGCCCACTTATGGTTACATGTGTATATCTTGGTAACCGCTGCACCAATTTCTTCCAAACTTGGCACAGTTGTTGGCCTTGGTACACCATATCAAATGCCCGAAAATTTTTAAAATCGGGCAATAACCACTCCCATATCCCATATAACGGTAATTTAGAGAAATACAAAATCTTCGATAAATCAGTAAATATTAAAGCTAATTTAATCAAAATTGATGCTTGCAACAACTCTTTACCAAGACATATGTTTACGAAAAAATTTTGGAAAATGAGCGTGGCACGGCCCACTTTTCCAGTGTTTTAAGTCATGGTTATGCCACTACCCCTTGCCGGACTTCCACTTCACGATTTCATGAAATGGTGCCCAAATTCATGGTTGATTTTCGTGTATAGTTGAATTCATGATATTGTGTTTATGCAGCCAATTTTAGCCCAAATTCATGAAATGATTTCGAGAATTTTCCTATGCATAAACGTAGTAATAGTCATTTATTAAACAGCAAAACTTTAACAACATTTTTCCCCCCAATATTTCTTGGTGTTCAATAAATGACTATAAGTGACCGTCAGGTTAAGGTTTCAGGGACAGTAGTCGCGAGTTCAAGCTGTAACTTAAGCCTAAGTGAAAGGTTTTATCACGTTTTCTTTCTTTGCTAGAGCTTCTCAGATATTGCAAAAAATGCGATTTTTTGACACTGGACCTGATGGAAACTTTACCCTTCGGATTCGTAATCAGTACAAAAAAGTCTATCAAAAACAGCTTTAACATTTGCCGCACCAAAATC
>NW_023464967.1:0-9615 GCF_013731165.1 Rhagoletis pomonella
AAATACCGTGAAAATAAATGGAAAGTGTTATAAAAAATTTTCGATTTTTGCGATGTTTTTTGAAAATTTCTAAATAGAAAACTCCATAAATGTGGGACTTTTTTGTTAAAAGTTTTTTTTTTAGGGAAAAAAATATAATTTTTATCCGTGATTTGTACCAATAACGTGAAAATAAATCTATCGTGATATTTAGCATTTCTCGATTTATGTGACATTTTGTGAAAATTTCTAAATAGGAAACTCCATAAATGTTTGCATCAAAAATGTTACATATATTTTTCGATTTTTGTGATATTTTGTTAAAACTTCCTGGTTCAGAATTTTCTCGATGTATGTTTTTCCCTTTTTTGAACTTTGAAAAAATTTGTGAAACCAAATTTTTCTAAAAAACTAAGCATTTTTCCAACAATTTGCACCGATGAAGGAAAAAAAGTCGAAACTATTAATGAATTTTTTCGACTTAGATTTTTGTTTTTAATCTTGTGAGATCGAAAGTGTTTCTGTATTTTTATTAAAGATCTTGCGTAAATAAGTCGAAAATGGTAATGAAATTTTTCTATTTTTCCACAGGCTTCATATTATTTTCTTATTTTTCAGTATTGCCCTTGAGCCTGCTTTTTAAAACACTGGATTTTCGACTCAATTACGATGGATTGAGTTGTGTTTTAAAAGGCAGGTAAAATTCAATAATTTCATTTCAGAAGATAATTTATTAATTTTGTTTTTTTTTCAGATATTTATGCTCATTTTCATTAAAATTTTATATTTCATGTACATACATTTAATAAATTTACCAATCAATTTGATATCAATAAGTAATTATATTAAATTTTAATTTCACCTTCTATGTATGTATTTCATTACAGCTTTTTATACCCGAGCGCACTTGTGCACTAGGGTATTATAACTTACTTCACATAACGGTTGTTTGTAACAGGCAAAACAAATCGAGATAGATATAGACAAATGTATACATAAATGATCAGAATGATGAGAAAGAGAAATCGATTAAGCGATGACTGTCTGTCCGTCCGTCCGCCCGTCTGTGCACACGATAACTCGAGTAAAAATTGAGATATCTTAACGAAACTTGGTACGTGTACTTCTTTCTGGCGTAGGACGGATGGTATTGAAAATGGGCAAAATCGGACAATAACCGATTTCTTCCAAACTTGGCGCAGCTGTTGGCCTTGGTACAGCATACCAAATGGCCGAAATTTTTTAAAATCGGACAATAACGACGCCCACATGTCATATAAGGGTAATTTAGAGAAATATGAAATCTTCGATAAATCAGTAAATATTAAAGCTAATTTATTCAAAATTGATGCTTGCAACAATTCTTTACCAAGAAATACGTTTATGATAAAATTTTGGAAAATGGGCGTGGCACCGCCCACTTATGACCACATATATGTATCTCGGTAACCGTTCTACCAATTTGTACCAAACTCGGTATGGTTATTGTGCTTGCCACACAAAAGCAAAACATTCAAAATTATTGAAATCGGACTAAAATTACGGCTTTTCATATAACGGAAAATTTTAGAAATGCTTGAAACTTCAATATTTCGAAATTATAGGACGCTAATTTACTCAAAATTGATACACCCCGGCTTACCAACTAGCGGTAGCTTTCGAAAAGGTGAAAAACATATATTTAATATTTGCGCCGGGTATTTAATGTTCGGCTCCGCCCGAACTTAGACTTTCTTACTTGTTTTATTTACAGGTTTAATATAAATTCATTTATATAAATATGTATACTAATTGTATTAGTTGTATTAAATATTAAGCCTACATTTAAAAAGTATATATTTTTTAACTTTATTTCAATTAAATTATTTCTGTAATCAAATTTTTCATTCAGCCAAAAAGACAAACGCGTAAAAATGTAAGTATGTATGCATTTATAAATGTACATATGTACGATTGATCTGCTTTCGTCTTCCCCACGCCGCTTCCATCCATACAAATTATTAAATTTCTACGAATTGGCATGTGCGCGAAAACATTAACTCTACGTTTACGAAATATTTAGATTTTCGAATAAGTTTGCGTTTAATAGAGCAATATTCGTACAGTTTGTATGGAGAATAATAATAATTAATTTAAAATTCTGCAGAAACCATATTCTCTACGATACATGTAACTTTCATAAAGATTAAACATAAAAACCGTTGTAAAATAGTGTGTTATTAACAGCTGGAACTAAAAAACCTATGTCCGCTTAAATGGGTTAAACGCAAACTTTAATTGACATTTTTACACGCATTCATGCATACATACATATACACATGTACAGTGGACTAGCGCTAGCTTGGAAATCGCATTGATTGTACTATAATGTGTTTGAATCTTTTTATGGTACTGAAAATTTGCCTACGGATGAAAAAAATTAAAAATCATCCGTGGATATATGTAAATATATTTTTATAAACGCTTTAAAGTATAGAAATTTTTATACCCGAGCGCACTTGTGCACAAGGGTATTATAACTTTGTTCACATAACGGTTGTTTGTAACAGGCAAAACGAATCGAGATAGATATAGACAAATGTATACATAAATGATCAGAATGAAAAGAGAAATCGTCCGTCTGTGCACACGATGACTTGAGTGAAAATTGAGATATCTTAACGAAACTTGGTATGCGCACTTCTTTTGGGCGTAGGACGGATGGCATTGAAAATGGGCGAAATCGGACAATAACCACACCTACCTCCCATATAACGGTAATTTTTAGAAATACGAAAACTTCGATATTTTAGTAACTACTGAAGGTAGTTCGCTCAAAATTGATATATACATACAATAATTTTCAGACGCAAAATAAGAATATTATAAATTTTTGGAAAATGGGCGTAGCCACGCCCCCTTATGGTTACATGTATATATCTTGGTAACCGATGCACCAATATCTTCCAAACTTGGCACAGTTGTTGGCCTTGGTACAGCATACTAAATTACCGAAAATTTAAAAAATCTGACAATAACCACGCCGGTAATTTAGAGAAATACAAAATCTTCGATAAATCAGTAAACATTAAAGCTAATTTATTCAAAATTGATGCTTGCAACAATTCTTTGCCAAGAAATACGTTTATGGTAAAATTTTGGAAAATGGGCGTGACACCGCCCACTTATGATCACATATATGTATATCAGTAACCGTTCTACCAATTTGTACCAAACTCGGTATGGTTATTGTGCTTACCACATAGAACGTTGAAAATTATTGAAATCGGACTAAAATTGCGGCCGCTTTTCATATAACGGTAACTTTCAGAAATGTTTGAAACTGCAATATTTCGAAATTTAAGGACGCTAATTTACTCAAAATTGATACACCCCGGCTTACCATCTAGCCGTAGGTTTCGGAAAGGTGAAAAAACATATATTTAATACTTGCGCCGGGTATTTAATGTCCGGCTCCGCCCAAACTTAGACTTTCTTACTTGTTGATATTAAAAAATAAATAAAATAATTAGTAATAATAATAAGGCACATTGACCCCCAAACCCCCAACGCCCCCCACCCGGTACAAAAAATCGTGGCGCGTCATGGACAAAAATTTTACAATTTCGGACCGAAAAATGTGAAAGCGAGCTAGGTTGCCACGTTACATATGTGAACTTTCGATAAAACAACATATGTTTGTGATTTTAGAAGTTTTGATTTTATTAAAAAAAAATGTATGTATTTTGCTGCGGAAAACGTACATACTGCAAAAAATTAATTTTAAGCGCTTTAAAAAATCACAACAAATTTAGCAAATACAAACAAATCTTATCGGCATGTTTTAGGCGGAAATTTATTGACAAATAGTATCCAGCCCAGTATCCTCCCTGAAGTCGAACCCATTAAAAGAATGGGAGGAGCTGAAAACTGTGTTACCTTTGTTGTATAAACAAGCACGATCATATTTACATATAGTTGCAACATCTGCTTCTTGCGAACGACTGTTTGTCAAGAAATCGGTTGACTGGCAAACATTTGTAAAAACTTCTATGCTTGGGAAGTACAACAAAAGAAGACTTTTTTCGCTGAAATATTTTATTAATAAATGTTTTTTTAAATAAGATTAACTTGTAAGTGTATATGTATCTGTGTAAATGCCATTCATCATTAGGGTTCGAACGATTTTGAGTAAGCATCGATACTGAAGGTATAAAAATGAGTACTTAATACTCGATACCTTATTTGGTGATTTTACTCGATACTTTGCAAAGTACTCGTAGTATCGAATAATTTTTAAGAAACACACTTTTTAATTTTTTTCTTTCATTGGCAACCCAATTTTCTTTGCTTTTCTCGATTACTATCATTCCATTTTGTCCATCACTTAAAATAAACTGAAATTTCATGTAAATAGTCTGTTGCACAGCATAACCCAATTAATTTAAGCCCTGTATGCAGCTCTCAAGAAAACGGTCAAGAAAAAATTGCCATTATTTCGTGTGTGTGTCCAAGGAATTTTGACATTTTTGATACCTCACAGCCTGTTGCCTCACTCTTTCCTCAAGAAATAATGGAACGGGCATATATTTCTGTTGCAAACCCGGGTTGCCTTGTGCTCTTTTTTCACACAAAACTTTAGAAAACCGTAGTAGAAAGCGTAGTAAATTTCTTAAGAACAGCGTACTGCCGTAAGGAAATTTGACTCAAGAAAATTTCTTAGCCATTTCTTGTACGTCATTGTATATGGAGTTTTTGCTTTTCTTGAGAGCTGCATACAGGCCTTTAGAGTTTAATGGCCTCATTCGTAAAAAAATAAAGTAAGTTTAAAGAGCTTTATAAAGTGACATTTTCATACTTTTTTCAGTTTATAAACCTTTTTATGAATAAGGCCATACAACTTTACGCAAAGTTCACGAAAATACAGAATTTTTAGAAACTTTTTGGGTATGCAGTTTTGTAACCTATTCGACTTTACGTTGACTTTTAATTCAAACTTTACATATTATAGGTACTAAAATTAAATAAACTACAACAAGTTACAAAAATTCTGAATACCCAAAAAGTTACAAAAATTCTGAATAAAAATTTAAATTCGTTTAAGTATATTCATATAATAAATATTTTAAACTTCCATTGATGTAGTTTCAGGAAATAACTAGATATACGATTGAAGAATAAAATAATTTTAGTATCCCAAAAAACTTATTTTAATGAGTCCGATTCTGAGTAGTATCGATACTTTTTCCCTGATACTTTTAGAGTAACGATACCACGAGCTCGTTGCTAGAATGAGTACTCAGTATCGATACCAAAGTCTAAATTTCGAACCCTATTCATCATTAAACATATAGTTCTGCTATGTAACGGAGTTTTATTTATTCATCTATTCACATATAGTTCTGCTATGTAACGGAGTTTTATTTATTTTCAGTTCCTACATTATTAAATTTTATTATTCGGAGTTTAGGATTCTCGGAAGATGATTAACTTATGATTTAAAAAAAAATAATAATTTAACTTAATACGGAATACACAATGAGTACCGATACGAGTAGGTATCGATACTTTAGGTCCAATATTTTTCAGGCATCGATACTTTTTTTCGATACTACTTCCAAGTAAAAGTATCGATACCTGAATGGTATGGTTTCATCCCTAGTTGTTGAATTTGCATGCAAAGTTTTTATGCGGATCCCGATTATTGCCCAAGTAAACACAGCTAGAGTTGCGACAGAGTTGCATTTGCTTCAGTTTATCAAGTTTATTCAGTGAAATCGCTGGAGAAATTTATCAGAAATGTGTAAACGAGTTTCCATACAAATTTTGGCAGTTCATTTAAAAGGTTTACACAATTATAAGTTTATACGGTCTACAATGCATTTATAAGCTTTGATGAATACCCCTATAATTGTTTATTACTTTTGCGTCCAAAGTCGAAAAAGTTAGCATATGCTATGGTTAATGGTTAAGAGTTGCAGAAATTATTATATCCTTAGCACACTCAGTTAAAATAATTTTTCTGACCATATTGCTCGATTCTGCTACTTTCTCGTCGCCGAAATTTGGATTGAGAGCATAAATCTATTGAAGTTTCACATCGGGCCATAATGCAGAGGCAGTTATACCATCACACATCTTCCTTAAAGCCCAAAATACAATAACGCAGTGGCAGTGGCAGTGGCAGTTTTTCGAAATCAGCTGTTTTTTTAGAAAGTGTGTCAGCACTTCGCGTGCTGAATTTGACAAAAATAAGATGCAGCCAACTTCTGTTCATGTCACTGAAGCCTAAAAGATACGGTTGCCAGACGTACTGATTTTATCAGTACAGTACTGATTTTTCAACTCTTGTACTGATTTTACTCATTTATTCAATCAGTACGCCAATGTCCTGATTTTTCAAAATTTGTACTGATTTGTACTGAATTTTCTATTCAAACAAAATACTTTAGTGTTTTCTTAAGGTTTTTACATAACGTTGGAACTTCCTTATACTGTACTGAAAAAAATAAGAAGAAAATAACTTAATGATAGTTGACATGTTTTAGATAATATTTGATATGCCCAAGAAATCAATACAACAAAAAAATCAATCGTTTTATGGGCATATCGCCTGGTCGTTACGTACCAGTTGCGATAAGCTCCATCATAAATTATTAAAAAAGAAGGCTTAAATTTTTGTTGAGTGTTGTTAGTTATCTCGAAAATAACTTTCAGTTTAATAACAATAAATTTCAATATTCGAGTGGCTTTTGCCTATAACTTACAACTCCTTTTTCTCAATTTACTGACTTTGTAAAAGAGTGTTGCATACAAGACATAGAGTTAGACACTTTTTTTTAGCGAATTCTTAGTCTTTCATAGCTTTTGCGTGGTTGAAAAATTATTTAGGCCATGAGGAAATATAGGTGAACTCCTTAAAAAGTGGTACTTTTTCACAGTATGAGAGGATCTTAAGAATAAGGTTTGTTTCCTGGCGCAAAGAGAGAGACGGGCTTCTAATTAAAATTTTTGAAAGTGAACTTCAAATTAAAAGTAATTTTAAAATGATATGTATAGAATTCTTTGACTATTTAAACACTGAAAATGGGAATGATCCAGAATGTGATCAATTGTGAATTTTAACTATGTCGTCAGAACTTATATAAGAGCGAAAGATATTTTTTAACATCGAACGATAACTAATGTATAAAATTGCTTTAACAAAAATACCAAACGATTCCTTAGTTTTATGTAACTATCATTTAAATGAATGTGACTGGTGGGACACTGAAAAGAACTCTATTTTACCAAACCACTTAATATTCACGAAGAATGTTTTTGTGTTGTAAAATATGAATTATACGCTTTCGTTTTCAGTAAAAAATGAGGTTTATATAATCTTCATAGAAATATTAAAAAATATTTAAAGTTGTGACTGGTGGGACAACTCCTTGTGACTGGTGTAAAGTAATTATGAATGAAATGAAAGTTTCCATAGACAAAAATTACAACTTCTATTGACTTTTTTTAATATTTCCCGAAAGAGTAATGAAATTTAAAAAGAGGTTACTACTGAAATAGAGATAATTGGGGCATATTTAAATTTATGTCGTTTTCCTCTTTTCAATGGAATGACCCAAATATAAAATAATTTATTGGCTCCTGTGCATAATGATGTGTACACTCACGTTAAAATGAATAACACTTTTTTTATGAACTATATTTTATTTATATACCAAAATATTGTTAAAAACAAGAACTCTGGCGTTTTAAATTATTTTCTGTTACTTACAATCATAATTTTGCTTTGATTAAAAATGTACTGAAAAGAACTGATTTTTTTAGCATGAAAAAGTCTAATGTACTGATTTCGCGCATAAAAAATCTGGCAACCCTACTAAAAGACAACAACAAAAATGTAAATAAAGAAAAGGGAATGTCAAAAAAAGCTGTCACTAACAACGCCGTATTGTATTTGCTGCGGCAGTGACTGCCAATATTAGCAGTAACAGCTGATTTTAAAAACTGTCACTGCCACTGCCACTGCGCTATTGTATTTTGGCCATAAGTTCGAAGAATTTCTTAAATCTTTTATTAGATTATTGTACTTTGTAACAATACATATACCATTTTTCTATCGCCTTGCAAAAACGTTCGGAAAATTTTTTTCGAATAACGGAATGAAAAAAAATCCTCAAGTGCACCCTGCGTATTTGCAACCTCGTGCTTGGGTTTCCTATTTGTAGCACTGCGCCTAAAAATGCACGAAAGCTGCAATGGAAAAGGAAGGAACGCGCACGATTGCACGCGTGTAATGCAGCAAAAAATTATTTTCATTAGAAGCACCCCATGTTTATTTGCTATTGCAAATGGTTGCATACATTTAGGTATATGCAAAGTAAGAGGAAATGCGATCACAATTATTATTATTTCCGATTATACAACTCCGCGCATGCATACGGCTGTGTTCCTATATGGATACGTACTTAAATTTAGATGTACATATATATTTGTTGCAAGTAGTAATATCAAATTCGTAGCATGGTTTTAGCCATAGTTTAGTAGTCTATTGATAAAAAAGCAGAGCGAAAAGTTTAAAAATACTGAAATCAATTTAACTGGGTTCTTTGATATCTGAAGAACATACATGTATACATGTACATATATATCACAGCGCACGGCAGTGCGTGCGAGTGACGAAAGCAGCCACAGTACTTAGCATGCTGAAATGACTCGCTTATGTATACAAGAGATTTGGAAGTTTTTATCCAGACGTCCAATCGACATGTTTGAGGTATCGTTGGAAAGGTCTTGCAGAGTGTGTCCAGAAAATGTGTTCAAGCCTCATAAACCGGATCAACCGGATTCTTAAAAATTAGACTAACTGTTGCGGAACAAAAAACAAATTTTTGCTTTTGCCTGTTTAAAGCAGTATGTGGATACACCAAACATATTTAGTGTTATTCTATAGGCCAATAACTTTTGAAACGATACCTTATATATTAAGTTCCGGCAACTAGTTGGAAAGTTATAGAGCTAAATGTGTTTTGGTGCGTGTCTCCACTACGAGATGCTTTGCGATGTGTGTATCGTCTGTACGTACATACCTTCATTTAATTTTCTTTCAGGAATTAAAGTACAAAAAAAAACTAAGAAGGTTTTGTTCCAGGATGTTTTGATTCGTATGCCTTTGTGGGCGTGGCTGCTGCCTGAAAATCGAAAAAAGGCAATTTTTTAAACTACCACTGAGGCCGCACTATTCAGTCCATGTCATTGGTGTGAATATCAGTGGAAGGGTCTTAAAACAAGCTCTCTAACGCTGTCTTTTGTGTTTATGAAATATAAATGTCACAACGTTATCGCCTGAAAACTAAGAATCGGGCTGCTGAAAATATACATTTCGGGCATTTTCTCAAAAACTGGTCAGTCGATTTTATTATATATTTCCACAAATCTAGCCCAAAACCTTACCTTTCATCTGGTATATAGCTTATATCTAGCAAAATTCTTGTTGTGGAGATATTGCGATTCAAATTAAAAAAATGTCGCTCCAAAATGGGTCAAATGGTTAAAATTAACATATTCGTCTAATTTGGTTACTTTAAGATATAAAAATAACATACCCAGTTTCCCTGCAAGTCGGGGAATTTCACGCTAGATAATAAGTTGAAGGAT
>NW_023464968.1:0-9612 GCF_013731165.1 Rhagoletis pomonella
TTGCGCCAAGTTGGTCTCCTATCCAAGTATATTCCTAGATATGTCACCTCATTGGCTTGTGGAATATGGACATTCTTTAGTTTGATTGGGGGGGCATACTTGCGGTATGAGTGAAAATGTTGTATGTTTACACTTCTGTTCGTTGACTTTTATGCGCCAGTTTGCCAGCCATTCTTCTATGCGTAGTAAATGTGCCTCTAGTACTCCTGGAGCTCTGTTGGGACATTTATTACGACTTACTAAGGCGGTATCATCAGCGAAGGTGGATGTGAGTATATCCTTGCTAGTTGGAATGTCTGAAGCGTAGATGATATACAGCATATGTAGACCCGAGTACACTACCTTGAGGAACGCCAGCCGTTAACGACATGCCTTCTGCAGTTAAATTAGATACTTTTACAGCAAATTTTCGGTTAGTTACGTATGATTCAAATATTTTGGGGAATTCCGGCAGTACAAATTTTTCAATTTTAAATATAAGACCATCGTGCCACACTTTGTCGAATGAATGTGCCACATCGAGAAAAAATTGCAGAGCAGTACTCTCTGAGCTCAAATGCCCTTCTGATTTCATTTGTAATTCGATTAACTTGTTCAATTGTATCATGATTTTCTCGGAAGCCAAATTGGTGTGCTGGTATTAAATTGCGTTCATGAAGAAAAGGAGATATCTTTGACAGGAGTACTTTTTCGAATACTTTGGAAAGACAGGGCAGTAAGCTTATTGGTCTGTATGAGGACGGCTGTGTTGCGTAATTTCCAGGTTTGGCTATCATGATTATCTTCGACCCTTTCCATGATTTCGGAAAGTATCCGAATTTGAGGATAGCGTTGAAAAGGTCAGAAAGAATTGCTAGTGCAACATTCGGTAGCTCTATAAGCATTTTCGGAGTTATAAGTAAAATCAGCACCCCACGACTTCTTTGGATAACCTGCTTTACTATAGCTTTTACTTCTAAAGAGTTCGTCTTGGTAGGTGTGTATATATTGGTTTGCCGTGGCAGCCTGAAGTTGTTCGTTGGGCAGTTTGGCTGAAACACATTCTTTAAATGGTGTGAAAAACACTCGGCTCTCTCCTGCTCACTACGAGCCCAGGTACCACTTTGGTTCCTAATTCGCATTTCCGTAGCCACTGGTGGTTTGAAGTATTTAAGCGATTTCCATAGAGAGTATCTTTCAGTAGAATTTGGGGAAAGTTTCTTAATGTACCTTTGCAAGTTGCGATCCTCTGCACGTTTGAGTGCTTCTTTCAGTTTTCTACTGGCAACTTTATACAGTAGCTGTGAGGTTGGTGAGCGATGGCTCTGCCACTGTCTTCTTAGGCGCCGCTTTTCTGACACAAGTTTTTCTATTTCGGTGTTTGTAACTGATGTATGCGTAGGTGGTACTTGGACTTGATTTGGTGTTGCCAGGCCAGCGGCTGAAGTAAGCTAGTTGGTGTTATTTGAAGTTAGACGAGGCTCAATCGCGATGTTTTGGGTCTGTTCATATAGTTTTATTAATAAAGGGGAGTGATCGGATGATAGTTCAGGTAGAGTTTCTAATGTTATGTTATTTCTGTATATGTTTCTTGTAATTGCGAAGTCTATTAGGTCTGGTATCAGCAGATGTTAGCTCTAGTCTATTGTGCCTGTTTATAATTGTATTGTATAACTGCCGCCCTTTTGGGTTAATAAGCCGTGATCCTCAGTACGTATGATTTGCGTTGAAGTCGCCTCCTGCCAGGAATCTATTAAACAGGCTATCAAATCTTTAAAGACATTTTCAGAAATTAAAAATCGCGGTGGGCAATAAATAGCCGATAGATTCAAGTCTCAGTCGCGGTTTCGTAAGCATATGGTAGTTGTTTGCAGACAGGCTGTTGCTTTTGAGTCTAGAATATTGTGCTTTAGGCTTTTTCTAATCGGCACCGCTGCCCAAATTCTTGACAATTTGTGTACTGTACGGGACCGTTTCGCTTGTGCGGCTCCTCCACTGTTATTCTGCCGTGTAGAAGGTATCGTAAGTTTTAGATTGGGTGCACTGCGTTTTTATTGACTGGCTTTATTTCTGGCTTAAGTTCTACCTTAAACATAGGCTGAGCGATTTTTGCTCTGTTGATAATATTGACAACATTTTTAACAGCAAATCCTGCCTTCTCTAGAGCATGAGCAATATTACCAATGGGTACACTTGATTCCATACCTTTTATTACTACTTGCAGTCCTTTGCTGTTTTTTGGCTTTGGAAACTTCATTCGGCTCTTTGTCACATTCATTGCCCAGGATCGCAAACTTATTTCCCAGTAGATGGTTAATTTCAGTGGTTTTCGTTTTTGCAATTTTTGATGGATTTGCACTTTTTTTCTGCTGTGGGCTTAATTTTCGTTTGACTTGTATGTACCTATCAATACCCGTTTGAGTCAATGTACGGGTTGTTGGATTAAGTAGGTCAACTTGCGCTGAGCTTCGTTGCTTGGCTTGGGCTTGTGCCGAAATTCCCGTTTATGCAGGTG
Source organism: Rhagoletis pomonella (assembly GCF_013731165.1). Lineage (NCBI taxonomy): Eukaryota > Metazoa > Arthropoda > Insecta > Diptera > Tephritidae > Rhagoletis > Rhagoletis pomonella. The sequence continues at coordinate 2,495 of NW_023464968.1, forward strand.
TCGGTGAACTGCGTTGTGAAGCCGCTGTCATTGCTGAAGTCGTGGTTGTAGTCTTTGTTGTGTGAGTTTGTTGTTGCGTTAGAATAACTTGGTCTACCACAAACATTGGCGACTGTGCATGCCAAGATGTAATGCACGAGATTTGGGGGGGAGGGAGAGAACGATTTATCGCGATCAGCATCGTTTGTGGGGGAAACGAAAAAAAAGTCGATCACCTGAATGCTTTTGGTCAGCAAGGTTTATTTCACTGCACTTGTTGCTTGTTTCACTATTCGGTAGACGCGGTGGGGCCGGAGCTGCTTTTATTTTATTTTATGTTAGCACATTTAGTTGAATTTCTCGCGGCATAGCGAAAATTCAGAAAAAGTAATTTATAATTATAGGCAAATAAGCAGAAACTTATTTATGCCTAGTATTGACTTTTCGCGTTGGTTTTGTTTTTTTTCTTTGCTTTACGTGAATTATTAATAATTTCTCGGCGGAGCGATTAAAAAACACGTCCGCACAGGTTGACAGTCAATCACCACGACTCGGTATCAAAAAAAAAAAACAAGGTTCCGTACGTCATGCGGACTGCGCCCCTCGTGTCGGTTGGGCGTGAATGGAGGGTAAAAACCGTTGTTAATAGGGACAAGAATTTCGATACGATACTATATCGATATTTTTTTCCATTCGATACCGATACTTTTAAATCGATAGTTTTCAGACGATATTTTTTGGAATCGAGTACAAGAACCATTGTATCGTATCGAATGGGGAAGGCACATTACAAAGTTGATATATCTGACGTCACGTTACAAGACATTACGATACTAAAATCTCCATTGAAACTTTTTTGTTAATATTGTTTATAAATTAATATGAATTTTATGTCGAATATATTTTTTTATTTTTACTTAAGCGCACCCTAGCGGTTCAGGTACAGCAATATGTTTATACTTTGGGCTTAAATTAAGGTGTAGGCATAAGGATATCAAACCTGTCGCGAAGTGGTCTCAAGTGAGCCCTAACTAGCCCTCAGACTTAAAATCTATTTTAGAGTTATTATTTTGCGGCTTTGCAATTTCGTTCGGCTTTTAGATGTTTTTGCGGTTTTATTACCTGGTACCGTTTTGGGTTCTGTTTTTGAATTTTAATTCGGTTTTTTGGTTGGGTTTTCCTGATTTATCGGTTTCCAAGAAGACCACTTACAAGAAGAAAAAGAATTAGAAGAACAGGAGATAAATTTTCTATCGGATATGAACAAGGAAATATTCCGTTTAATTAAAAATAGGCAAACACAAATTAATATGCTTAATTGACACAGGATCCTCAACAACACTATTAGACAAAAACGCACCCCCAAACTAAAAAAAGGATCAAATTAGACAGGCCAATAATATTTAACACATTAAACGGACAAAGTCATACAGAATATAAGGTTATTTCCGAAATACTTGAAGAATTTAATAATCCAAATTTAATGGCTTGGGTGACCACATTTAAAAATAAAAACTTTCAGGAACTGAAGTTTTGACCCATTTTGAGAAGATTGGGAGCAATAATTAATTTAGAAGAAAATTACCTCGAAGTAAATAAAAATAAAATAAGTTTTCTAGGCGCTGGTCCTTACAAGTACGAAAACATCCACTTGTTGGAAAGCCAAGGAAATGACCCAGAAGTACTAAACAAACTTAGAAAGACTGACATGAACAAAGAAGAACAGAGAGAGCTAGAAAAACTTATAGATAATAACAGTGATCTCTTCTTTAAAGAAGGGGAATCTTTAAGCCATACCCATGAGGTTCAACACGAGATTGTCACCACAACTAACAATGCTGTGTATTCTAAAATACCACGTACCCAAAGGTTCACGAATAAGAAATTAATAAACAAATTGACGACATGCTAAAACAAAAAATAATAGTAGAAAGTACGTCCCCATATAACTCACCATTGTGGATTGTTCCAAAAAAAATGGACAACTCAGGTAAGAGAAAATGGAGGATCGTAATTGACTATAGGAAACTAAATGAAGTCACAATAAGTGATAAATTTCCAATTCCAAACATAGAAAATATTTTAGATAAACTGGGAAAAGCCGAATAATTCACAACCCTTGACTTGGCTAAAGGTTTCCACCAAGTGCTAGTCAAGAAAGGAGATAGAAAAAATATAGCATTCTCCACACCACTAGGTCATTACGAGTTCATTCGAATGCCATTCGGATTGAAAAACTCACCTGCCACATTTCAAAGGCTATTAAATTCAGTTTTAAGAGAATACATAAACAAGATATGCGTTGTCTATCTCGATGACATACTGATCTTCAGCACAAGCTTAAAGCAACACGTTATTACTGTGAATAATATGTTAAATAAACTGAGAGAACACAACCTCAAAATCCAAATAGACAAATGTAATTTTTTTCAAAGGAGACCGAATATTTGGGTCATATCCTCTCGCCGGAAGGTATTAAACCCAACCCAAAGAAAATAGAAACAATCCAACACCTAAAACTTCCAGAAACACAGAAACAAATTAAGCAGTTTCTAGGTATAACTGGCTACTATAAAAAGTTCATAAAAGACTACGCAAAAGTAGCCCACGGACTGAAAAAATATCTGAAGAAAAGTGCAAAAGTTAACAAGAACGACCCACTTTATATAGATTCATTTTGGAAATTAAAAAGATTTCTCCCAAATCCTCCAAATCTGAGCTACCCAGATTTTTCAAAGAGGTTTAAAATAGTAACAGATGAAAGTGACTTCGCGATAGGAGCTGTGCTTATGCAAAATGAACGCCCTATTAGCTATGCAAGCAGAACACTAAACGACCATGAAAAAAGATATGCAACAGTAGAAAAAGAACTACTCGCAATAGTTTGGGGAGTAGCCTATTACAGACCGTACCTTTATGGAAAGGGGTTTGACCTTTCAACCGACCATCAACCATTAGTCTGGTTCAGGGATGAAAAAGTAGGTACAATTGTATCTTTTTCCGACGTTTGATGACTTAAAGGTACATTAGGTACAGACACTAGATTTTAGCTACAATCATCTTTTGATAAGATGCATTTTTAGTTTTTTTTTTCTTTTTCCTTTACCGTGCTAGTATATTTACTTTGCTTTCATTTTGAAGAATAAACAATTTTAAAGAAAAGTGGTCAAAGGGAAGACATTAAAAAAGTCATATTATGTATTATCTTAAACATTTTACATTGCATTTAGAGCAGCCACTACGAAAAATTAACACTTTGCTTAGCTATCCTCAAATTCGTATTTTTTCTATTAATTTTAACAGTTATTTTCACTAAGTCAAATTCAATGGCATTTGCGGTCAAATGAGTGAAAACAAATTGTCAAATGGGACTAAAAGATGGTATTTTGATTGATTTAGATGAGAATAGGCCTGCAGGCGTGTACATCCACTGATAAAGCGGCTATTTGTAAGTTTTTGGCCCATAATATCATCGATAAAGGTAGGGATAAAGGCAAGAAAGTTGTGTCAAAATATGGCGACAAATTTTGTTGTCAAAATATGACATAATGAAAACCAGCCTTTATTCACACATACAGTTCAGTGTCTAGGATGTCTTCAAATTTCATATTTTCTTTATATGAGAACTATAGTTATTTGACCCATATTCGCTTTTTGATTTCTGGAAATATATTTAAAATGCTTTCGAAATTACTTCCAGCAATTTGATTATTTTCTCTAGACTAGCTGCACCTATCGAAAGGAATCGGATAAATAAGCAGACTTTTCCTGTTGTTTTAAAAAAAGCTGGATAAAGAAGTATACTTCGCAAAGTGTGTTTTTTGTCTTTTTCGCCAATATTTTTCAGTAGCCAAAATTAGACAAAAACAACGCTTCTCCGATTCCCATTAGATTATATGTAGTCTATAGATATAGGCTCAGTTAAAAAAAAAACATCCATCTTTTGTATACATGTTTTAAACAACATTTATAAAAAAAAACTACAAATGAATGATGTAACTTACTTACTTAGGTACAATCTGTCTCATTTAGGTACATTTATTTTATGATATTAGGTACAATCTCAAATTTCCATTTTTCAACCCTGGTCTGGTTATATCACAAACACAAGGGAAAAGATATTAACCCAAGGCTGCAGCGCTGGTTACTAGAACTAGACGAATATAATATAAATATAAATTACATAAAGGGCAAAGAAAATAAAGTTGCAGATTTTCTCAGCAGAATTCATAACCAAACAGGAGAAATTTACATGACGGAAGAAAACGAAGACAGCATGAGTACATGTGCAACTATTCACTCTCAACAAAAAGAACTTAATGACCATTTTCCTATATTGGAAACAGCAGTGAATCGGTTTGCAACACAAATTATTCTGACTGACAGTAAAACTAAAGAAATTGAAATAGTCAATAATAAAAGAAAAATTTACATTAACACGGACAACATCTCCTCGAATTTTATGACCGATATATTCAGAAGATATCTGAAAAGTGGAAAAATCGGAATATTTTCCGAACTTCCAGACAGTACGTACAATAAAGTGCAACTAAAACTTATATCACTTTTTGGCTCTAGCCTGAAGTTCGTTAAATGTAGCTACCACGCCAAAGAAATGTCCAGTATAGACGAAACATACAAACAAATACACAAATATCACAAATTCGAGACTGGACATAGTGGTATAACCGAAACCTACGACAACATTAAGAAGAAAATATATTTCAATAACCTTAAAGAATTAGTTCAAAAATATATTAACAACTGTGACATTTGCAACAAAGCAAGATACGACAGGAATCCACCAAAACCCAAATTCCATACCACAGAGACACCAACAGACATAAATCAAATTGTACACATAGACGTTTATGCAATTAAAAAACATAGCTTCGTTACATTTATTGATACATTTTCTAAACAAGCAACAGCTTTATTCCTTGAAGACAGAAACAGTCAGACAATTATCGAAAAGCTCAGACTCTTTTTCTCAATGAGAAAAAAAAACCCATCAAAATTATAACAGACAATGAATTGAACTCAGTAAACGTAAAAGACTTCCTAAGACAAGAAAATATCGACATACATTTTACTAAACCAAACAGCCACAAGGCAGCTAAGACATAGAAAGACTTCATAGCACAATATCCGAAAAGTTTAGAGTGCTAGAAGCAAAAGCATAGAATTTTACAATAAATCTATACACAGTGCAACCAAAGAAAAACCACAAGATATAGCAGAAGGAAAAATTAATAAGAATATTATTAACGAAAGACTAAACAAACTAAAAAACAAAATTATAAGCAAGAAAAATAAAAAAAGAGAAACATATATACAGGACCAACAGGAAGGTTACATCAAGAACTATAAAGCACTTAGGCATAAGCATGAACCTAGATATAAAAAGTCTAAATTAGAAAATATCCATCCAACAAACACTAAACGTAAAAAGAAATTTTCAGATACAATTAATACTGACACTTTTACTGCTGACGCTGACGATAATAATGGCAACACTAACGATACAACCTATTGAAAGTCCAGACAGATATGCCGAAATCCAACTCGACAAAGTAGGCTTTATTCAAAATTACTGTAAAATCATCCATGTAATAGAAATTAATAAAATTCTTGAAATTGTAAATATCTTACAACAAAATATAAGAGCAACAAAAGTAGAAAATAGGTTACTTTTAGAAGATTAATTTAACAGAGTGAGAACAAAATTTTTAACAATTTTACCTCACACACATAAGAGAGCATTACCAAATGTACTAGGTACTGGACTAAAACTTTTAACAGTAACAATGGACGACAATGACAGAACAGAAATAGAAACACATTTAAAAATTATTGACGAGAACAACCATAACGCAATAGAAAACTTAAATAAAAATATTAGAATTAATAACCATTTTAGCAAAACATTTAAGGAACTTAAATTAGCAGTAGAAAATGACAGACGAAATGTCATACAAAAGTTTGATGATTTAAATATAGAAAACGATAAGATAATTAAACGACTATCGTACATAGACCTTCTCTTAAAAATTAAAAAACAACATAGAACATATAATTAATAATATAACGTCCTCAAAACTTAACACAATGACAAGCCACATCCTTACAGAAGAGAACAGAAAATGGTTTGATTTTATTAAAAAACTCACCAGGCTATAATCTTACCAGCAATTGTGACAGTAGAAACATACTACTAAAAAGAAACTATCTGCTCACCTTCCATAATTATACAATAAATCTAAATAATCAAACTTTCAAAAATACAAACAAACAGTTCAAAGATAATTTTGTATTACCAAATTACATAAAAGTCAACAACACCAAAGTTGAACCAACTTTCGACGAAATAATATTAAATAATATTCAAAATGTAGAGAAAATAAAAGAACTTAAGTAGCATAAAGTAAGTCATTCACAATTCGCTGTTGTAATATTCATAATAATTTTAATAACTATCATATTACTGATTATTGCCGTTACCCTTGCACATACGAAATATAAAAACATTAAAATAAAAATCGAGGAGTATTTTCAAACAAAGGGGGGAGAAGTTACATCAACTCCACCGCCAACTTACATTCCAGCTATTAACTGGGCAAGGTAGCAACAGTATAATATTGCTTACCTTGCACTTTTCAAAATTTAACATATGAAATTGCAAGAGGTAAACGAACCAATGATTTCGCAATTATCCAGTTGCGAAATCAATGGATAAGCAAAAATAAGTAGAAGTACATTATAAGCATAATATGTAAGAAATACATGTTAATCAAAATAAACGTAGAATAAGCACAATATTGTTATAAATAATACTGTTAGCTTGTAAGTAAGGGCAGTTCTGAAGAACCAATAAAGAAGTGAAAAGCAAATTTAAACTTTGGTTTTTTTTATTGAGCTGAAGCTCAACATCCGTAATTCGCGTACCAGTCGAGTCAGTCGGGACTCTGAAGCCGAAAAATCTTTCGAAGAGGGACGTGCGCTTCGACGGTGAGAAGTTGGGACTTTCGGTTCAGTTCGTTGAAAGGTTCGACGAGTTGAACGAGGCCCGCGGTGCGACCCCTGCCCAACTTTCTCGAGGTGCGGTCGACCTGTTTTCGGGTAAGGCGCTGCTGTGGTTT
>NW_023464969.1:0-9338 GCF_013731165.1 Rhagoletis pomonella
AAAAAAGCAACGATAATTTACAAGGCTACAAAAAAATGTAGGTATAAAAGTTGTGAAGACTGAAATTCGCTACAACTCAGGAATTTCAATATGCTATGTATTTTGAACAGAAATTGTCAAAAAATGGCAAAAACCTTGACAAGGTAAAACTTTTTCGCAGTTTTTGCTATTTTTTTACAATAACCAATTCTATTTGTAAAAAACCTTCTATATAACAAATGTGGGTAATTCTCTACATATTTGTATTTAACCATTTTTTACGAAAAATACAAAATAAGCTTTAAAATCGCAAAAAACCAAAAAAAAACTTAAATCCAAGATGGCGGAATGCTGCCAAATGAAATTCAGGCGCAACACTGTGGATCCATGATCTACGTGTCAAATAGAAGTAAACTGCATCAAAAAATTGCTGTTACAAATTTTTTTTTAAGAAAAAGTCAAATTTTACTGGGCTGACAGGAAAATAAATAGCAAAGACAAATTTAAATTTGCAGAAATCGTCGCCTGGCTTGATTCAAAGCGAACATTTGAAAGCACACTAACATGTTGTACCTGTAGCTGTAGCGGACGAAAGTGTTCAAGTTCAAATCTCACTATGCAGTAACATATAATTTAAAATCTTTATTTTAGTTTTTTTTTAATTATGAAAAAGTATCTGTGAAGTGCACAACGAAAAAAAGTGGTTCGGGTACAGGTTACATGTTACTACTACAAGTACTAGTGAAAGGTTACGCAGCGGGAGTCAATTTTCACCTTCTAGGACAACTCCATGTTAAATGCGACAGTAGAAATCATGGCTGGTAGATTTGCAAGGTACCGGTATTCGACTCCCGAAGACTGGTGAACTCACTAGTTCTGTACTAGTATTTCCGCTGCAGGGTATATTCTCTTTCAACATACACACATACTTATATGTACATACATACGAGCACCAATTAATTTCATTTAAAGGCACTATGTAACTACTTCCGACGGGGAGTCATCTACCTCTAGTGTCTAATTGTATGATCTTTGATATGATATCTACCGACGAGGTTGATGTCTAGACTTTTTATAGGAACTTTGATTATAGCAAAGGTGTCTGGACGAACAACATTGCAAGTTGATAAAAGCGTTGTAAAGAAGTTCTTTAACGCTTGGCCGGTTAAACCATTGCTGTCTAGTATCAGGCTGATAGGTGCAGCACTTTTACACATGCACTTAGATATTAAAATTTACACTGAAATGAGGGTAACTCATCGGCGAATCGGTTGATTACGGATTGAAAAATCAGTACAAATCAGCACACATTTCCGAAAAATAAGGACATTTGCGTACTGAATTGGGAACTGCAAATTTTCAGTACAGCGAGTAAAAATTCAGTACTGTCCTTCCCAAATCAGTAGGTCTAGCAACCGTAACTAAAATCATGTATGTATGTAATACTTCTATATTGACAATATCGACCCATTTCCGCGAAATTATCGTATATGTCATTTTTCGAAATTGACTTTTTGATGCAAATTTGTTCTCCACCCCACAACGCATCACCTGGGCATGATTAACGTAACTTTGCCACGATAGTCGTTCAAACGATATTGACAAAACGACGTCGTCAAAACACTGATTTATGCATTTGTGTTGCTGTTACGTGAAGCAAAACTGGAATCGAGTTGACGATATCGCACAAACGATCAAACAATTTTTAGTTTTCATGAAGCAAGACAATCTCGATACGATATCGTTCAGACGATTGTCGTCATACGTGATCTATGCCCTGGTAAAATATTGTATCTGCCATCCCTATACATAGTTACGCCAAACATTTCCTCTATATTTTATCGTATGTTACAATGCATTTTTTTCTTGTGGGCGAAATCATCGTATGTGCCATACAAAGGTATTTTGAACGTACAAAAAAAATAAAAAAATTCCAATAATTTTTAAAAGTACAAAAAACGATCTCCTGTTAAAATTGGTTTCTGGCGCATAATTTTTCGAGAAGGGGTCGATATGATCGCAATGTGTTTTCAATTCGAAATCAATAGTGGAATTCGCGCTTCTGTGTACTCGTTGTATCTTGCTTAAGTGTAACTGGACGAGCGTGTGATTGTTGTTGCATGTGTATTTATTGTATCGCTAGCAACAACATATCACACGCTGATTCCGTTACCATTACACAAGATGCAACGAATACACAGAAGCACGAATTTCACCAATGAAACACAGCCTATGACAGGGCTGGCGTACCTAAGGCACGCGTGTCATTGATGGCACGCAACAAAATAACTTGGGCACTGTATTAATTGAGGACTAAATTCCTCAATCAGAGTTGCCAGATGTGGGGATTTCGCCCCATTTTGGGGATTTATGAAACCATTTGGGGATAGATTTTTTCGTTTGGGGATGTGGAGATATTATGGGGATTTTTGTTTGGTTTAAAACTTTGATATTGAAATTAAAACATAAATTTTTCTGGCTGCCCATAAAAATTTCTCGAATAAATATTTTATTAGTACACACTTTTTGCCCGATATGTTTGTAAGGTTTTCCTAACGCCGTCAAAGCATTATTCGGCTTTCATTGGCTTTCACTGAACAAACAATTTTCCCAATAACCTCCGCGAAAGAAATTCTAAAAAATAAAAGGTATTCTTTAGCTATTTGAGACTTGTACTTTATTACACTAAAAAAGTTTGATTACTTTTTAATTTGAAACTTTTATTTATGCTGTTTCTGTTGTAGATTGAATTATATTTTAAAATAAAATTAGTAAAAATAAATTAATAAACATATGTTGTAAAAACATATAACTTTGAATTTTGGTGCTAAATCTCTGACCATAGTTGTACGTATAACCAAATGACCTCATGCATATATGTACATATGTACATATTTATGTATGTACATATACATATATAAATTTGTGAAAATGTGTAGAGAAAAGTATTCAAAACTGTAATAAAATGAAAACTGTGTTAAAATGAAAACTGTATTAAAATGAAAACTGGATTAAAATGAACTAACACAAATGTGCATAAATGCTTTTTTATTTCTTACTAAAGGCGATTTAAATGGGCATTTAAAAGAAAAATGGGGATTTTTTGGGGATAACTGCGGCCCGATATGGGGATGGGGTACAAAAATATTCTGGCAACACTGTCCTCAATTACTAGTAATAGTATGTACTGGGGCACCGAAATTGCGCATATGGAAACTGTGCATTTAGACATTATTTCGGTTTCAACCGAAACTGTGCATGTATGCTTTATTTCGGTTTTTACCATATCGCTAGCTTAGAAAGAAAAGTTGCTAAGTCCCATTTTAAAAATTTTACAGGAGATGAAAAAATCTTCCTATAGCCATTTTCTTTAACTATTTCGCAAGACTTTGAATCAAACATTTTGCGCGTTTAAAGCAAAGCAAAACTCCATAAGAATCAGAAGGATTCGATATTTATTAAAAGATGTCGTATAATTTTGGCCTTATCGGATTTGTGGTGCTTCTTTTGGACTTAGCAAATTTTCCTTTTATTGCTTATTAAGAGGAAAAAATAAAACAAGTACCTTTATAATTTTCGAAACGATGCGTATTCAATTTCTCTAGCCTCCTGCGCCAAAATATGAGTTTTCATAAAAAGTGGACTTAGCAACTTTTCACTCTAAGCTAGCGATATGCATTATTTCGGTTTTAAACCGAAACTGTGCATGTATGCATTACTTCGTTTTTTTTTCATATGCATTATTTCGCTTTTAAAACGAAAGTATGCATATGCATAATTTCGGTATTTTCTCATATGCATTATTTCGGTTTTCAACCGAAACTGTGCATGTATGCATTACTTCGGGTTTTTGTTATATGCATTATTTCGGTTTTCAACCGAAACTGTGCATGTATGCATACCTTCGTCTTTCACATATGCATTATTTCGGTTTTCATCCGAAACTGTGCATGTATGCTTTATTTCGGTTTTTGCCATATGCATTATTTCGGTTTTGAACTGAAATTGTGCATGCATGCATTATTTCGGTTTTTGTTATATGCATTATTTCGGTTTTCTAACGAAAGTGTGCATATGGATAATTTCGTTTTATCTAATATGAATTATTTACTTCTACTTAGTAAGGGTTTTAATCCCTAAGCGCGGCTGAAAGCCGCCTACGCAGAGAAAAGTTCTGCGAAAAATACGTCCGCCCTTCTTTTCCGGCAATACAGAAAGGAGAATTCTACTTAGTAAGGGATATAACCCCTAAGCGCGGCCGAAGGCCGCCTACGCAGAGAGAAGTTCTGCGCAAAAATACTTCCGCCCTTCTTTTCCGGCAACACAGAAAGGAGAATTCTACTTAGTAAGGGTTATAATCCCTAAGCGCGGCCGAAGGCCGCCTACGCAGAAAGAAGTTCTGCGCAAAAATACTTCCGGTCCCCTTTTCCGGCAACACAGAAAGGAGAATTGTACTTAGTAAGGGTTATAATCCCTAAGCGCGGCCGAAGGCCGCCGACGCAGAAAGAAGTTCTGCGCAAAAATACTTCCGGTCCCCTTTTCCGGCAACACAGAAAGGAGAATTCTACTTAGTAAGGGTTATAATCCCTAAGCGCGGCCGAAGGCCGCCTACTCAGAAAGAAGTTCGTTTTCATGTATGCACTATTTCGGTTTTTGTCATATGCATTACTTCGGTTTTGAGTCGAAACTGTGCATGTATGCATTACTTCGGTTTTTGTCATATGCATTATTTCGGTTTTGAACCGAAACTGTGCATGTATGCATTACTTCGTTTTTCTCATATGCGTTATTTCGGTTTTCAAACGAAAGTGTGCATGTGTGCATTATTTCGGGTTTTTCATATGCATTATTTCGGTTTTCAACCGAAACTGTGCATATAAGCATTATTTCGGTTTTTTTCGTATGCATTATTTCGGGTTTTTTCATATGCATTATTTCGTATGCACAGTTTCCATATGCACAATTTCAGGGTGCCGTATGTACTACATAATCGACACAATTTCTTTTTTTTTCGTTTAAATTGGAGTTCAAAGCAAGATGTACTCACACACAAGAAAACATGTCAGAAGAGCCAAAAATACAGACAGTAACCAACAAAATCCACATAAGACATTCGATTATTGCATCATTCATTAATAAGCTTTGACGCAAAGCATGGCTTCGCCTCCTTTCGTGATATAATGGGCGTCAGTGTTACCGCTGAAATATTTACGAAAGTCGCAAAAAAAGTTTCACAGCCGAAAAAAAGTGTTTTCAAGTAATTCAAATCTTTTATACCATGTATATATAGTCTTTCATTATTTTACTTTTCGAAACTTACTGGGGCATATTCATAGTCAAAATAAAATCGACTCTAAAGTTAGTTACAATTTTTTGACATAATTTTCGAGGAAAAACCTTACATTAAAGTCGACTTTATTTCATCTATGAGTATGCCCCATTTTTTTTTATAAATTTCTAAAGGAGAAAATAATTTTCCGTCAAAAAAAAATTTTCTCTTGAAATAAATGCCCATTGATGAGAGATACATTAAAAAGACGAAATATGCATATTATTATTATGAAAACAAAATTGCAGTTAAAACAAGTACTTACATCAATATAATACTTCAGTCACAAAAAAGGAACATTAGTACTCAGATACAAATTATTACTACTAAGTTTAGCCTTTTAAGTTTGTATATAAATTATCGTAGATTATTTGTTTGTACCGAGCGCCTCGAAAATAAATTTAACACGAATAACTTGGGGAAATACTAAGCTACTTCTGGATGTTTTCGCGGAAACATTTTGACATAATAAAAAGGTTGAATCAGTCAAAATATTACCAGAGGTGTAATTTTTAAATGCTTTTGAAAAGTAAATGCTAAAAGCATTTTTAAGCAAGGAAAAAACAAAATATATTTTATGAAAGAATTGCGAAAATGTGTATGTAGAATTTTAATCGAAGAAATCAAAGGGGCAAAAGTCGCATGCTTTTTAAGAAAAGTTTCAAAATAAGCCTATTTTTAAAAAGTCGGTGTCAGAGGGCATCGACCTTCAAAAAGTGTCACTTAAGTCGCACAACGGCAACTCTGATGGGCGTAGTTCTCAAAAATAACGAACTCCATAACTTCGGAGGCATTAAATAAACGAAGCTTTGAGGTTTATACGTGGCTTGCAAAAATGGTGTTTTTTACGAATAAGCTCCAGCATTTCAATGATTTGAGCGTAAAGATTTAAGGCTCTAATAAACCTTCATCTCCTCCTTGTGTGAAAAATCACACAAAAAAATTTGTCAATAATTCTTTAAGCCTATTTTTTAACCGAAGTTTGTTTACCGCGGTGACACGTCACACGTAATGGAGTGCTCGCCGTAAATTATTATATGAAGAAAAAGACAAGGTTTCGAAATATTAATACTTAATAAGTGGTCCTTGGTCTTTATTTGGTACTTAAAATGATTGTGTACAACGTTATAAAGCGTACTTGATTCTCTTACCTCAGTGTGGCGGGGTAGCTGGTGAAGCGGATGATAGTTCTCGGATAAGTGGCTTTAGATATAATTTCAAAATCCGTTGTACCCGTGTATGTATGTACATGCACGGTGCTTGTTACTGCACATTAGGGTGGTGCAATATATTTAGGCTGGAGGCCTAAACACACCGGCCCCTTGCGGTAAGCAAAATTTGTAAAAGGAAGTTAACGAGGCAGCTACCAGGCGCACATGAGGAAAGGTCAATATGCATATATAAAATACAAATAAGTAAGTATTGCTTTTTTTTAATTCACCAAATAGTTCCGTACTAAAATACGCAACGCCAAGTCCACATGACTACTTCCTTAACTGCTGCCAGTGAAAAAAGTGGTTAAATTACATAAACGTGGTTGAAATTTAAATGCACTATTATTTATATGGTAAATATGTGTGTTCAGCAATAAATTTTCTGAGGCAGTCGGAAAGGACGTGTTTCCTAGCCACCCGCATACGTATTGGAGTAGTAGGCATTGGAAAAGGACTAATTTCCCTGCCGCCCTGGCTAAGCGATCAGAAAAGACGAGTTCCTGAGTCATTTTTTCTTATCTGCTTCGAATTAAATTATTTATTCCTCTTTTCAGCCTGGAGTTCATGTACATCAGAGGTTCCCAAACTTTTTTTCTCATAGACCCCCTTCAAAAATTTACTGGTTTCGGTGGACCCCATGCTGATACATTTCTAAATATTCCCAAAGCTTGTAAAAAAATTAAATGTGAAAATTAGATCTAAGTAAATTTGCATTGCGGGTGAATTCAAAAACTAAACTCAGAGTGGCCAAAATAAAAGTAAAATATTTTTGTATGTTCTATTTATAAAAATAATGTGATTACACACTTGTAGGTATTAAAAAATAGAGCTCGTAAATACATCAAAATACTCTCTCTCGCTCGGAAGAGTTATATTTTTAAGAGCACTGCGAGCGCTAGCGTTATTTACATTGCCTTCACCATAAACTCATCAAATGTTCGGCTCACTCATGACTTTACACGTGGAGTATATGTAAAATAGTTTATTTGTGTTAATGGCATCATTTTTATTTTTATCGCTCCGAGTTTTAAAGTGAGGCGTGAAATATTTATCACATTTTTAAAACACAAAACTTAAAACATCAAAACGGCTAAGCTTTTTACGCCAAACTTTTAATTCAGAAGCTGGCAATAGAGAAAAGAAGCACAAAAAGTGTTCCAAAAGGCAAGATGGCAAATGGACTTTTCACAGTCAGGTGTTTGTGCCACGTGAAGTGACCAGTCAGCAGTCCAACAAGTTGTCTGCAGTGTCGTCTGCTCAGTGAGAGCAAAAAATTAGATAGACCGTGTGAGATTGAAGGCAACATAAGTTTTGCCCACCTGCATCCCCTCGATGCCTCTCAGTCATTTCTGAGCGAAGTATTCACCCAGTTTCTGATGGTGGCTTCGATTGCCGAAGGTGGAAGTGCTAAAACTGGTTGCGAACCGAGGAATGCCTGGTCAGAGCCAACTCTGGCCAAATGATCAGGTGTCTCATAACCAGGTACTCCAGAGTGACCTGGCACCCAGAGTAAAACATCCTCGTTATGTTCACCATCATATTTTAGTCCAGACGTGCATTGCCGAACTACTTAGTTTGAAAGTACTTAAATAGAGGGCAGGACAATGCCTTAAGTGCAGCTTGATTTTCACGGCAGTCGCGTAAACTCCTTCCCCTCCACCTATGTTCCACCACGTAGTCCATGGCTTTGAGTATTGCAATTATCTCAGCCTGGAAGACCGAAGCATATTCGCGTACAGAAAAGTGAAGCTTATCTCCATTAACCTTGAAAAAGACCCAAGATCATGACCCAGAGTCAGTTTTGGAGCCATCAGTGTAGATCCGACAATGGGTGAGTCCGGTCTCAGCGATGTAATCAAACCAGCATTCAGTCTCAGGGAACTCAACATTATAGAATCTCTTCAACAAAGGTAATGGTGGCGTACTATCCTGTAGCATTGAAAAGACGCAAGTGCTTAAGTCTCTGCCGCCAGCAATTTTCGCCGCGCTCCACTCATTGTCATACCAGCATCCGGTTCTTTTTAGTGTGCAGGTGGCCTTTAAGGCTTCCCCACGTATGAAAACACAAAGTGATGGTAAGTGCAGCAGTGCGTCAAGTTAAATGAAGAGGCTATCAAGCAACCATTTTGGTTCTTTACATCAAAACCAGATAAATTTTCGTGGACCTCCATTTACAACTCATGGAACCCCAAATTTTTTTCACGTAACCGTGGACCCTCGTCGAGTTTTCCGTGGACCCCTGGGGGTCCACCTGTACCCCTTTGGGAATCACTGATGTACATATATGCATAAAGCAACACAAGCTGTCCAAGAATATAATTTTACGGGTGGAAACGGCGACGATGTTGCACCTGTTTTGTCCACAACGGGTGACAATGTGCAGACGAATCTGGTAGAGCGGCAGAATAAGGGTCGTTGTGGAGACTATCCGTGCCTTGTATTTAGACGCAACGAATTGCATAACATCGTGAAAAACGCAGCTCAAAAGGGTATCTAGTTTAATGCATCATGATGCCGTAAGTTGTTTTAAATTTAAACATTGACCTTTTTGCAAACAGATTAACATACATAATTCTGGGAGATTTCGCTGGCTTGAAGGAATTACTAAGGAACTTTTACGTTTACGCCGATATGCAAAGCGTTTGGCCACTTGGCAAGTGTCCAATAGCTTCTTATAGTTATGAGCAGTGATGGGCATACCTAAATACTTTTGTACTTAAAGTACCACTTTGGGTACTAAATACACAAATACTTAGTATTTTGAGATGACTAAATACCCAAGTACTATTTACTTAGGTATTTAGGAGCTGCTAAAT
>NW_023464969.1:9348-9609 GCF_013731165.1 Rhagoletis pomonella
TTTAGGAGCTGCTAAATACCCAAGTACTATTTACTTAGGTATTTAGGTGGTGCTAAATACTCAAGTAAAAAGTATTTAGGTATTTAGGAGCTATTAGATATTAAAGTAAGAAAAACTTGAGTATTTAGGAGCTGCTAGATACCAAAGTACAAAAAACGAAAGTATTTAGCAGGCGCTAAATACTCTGGTCCAAAGTACTCAGGTACCTTGGGGATGCAAAATACTTTCACTAAAGTACCAAGGTATTTAGTCGATGGCTAA
>NW_023464970.1:0-9608 GCF_013731165.1 Rhagoletis pomonella
CAGTTTTATAAATTCTCGAGTTCACATTTAAATGCAAACGAACAAGTCTCCCATCAAAGAACGGAAAACACCTCAATTGCTAGATATACCGAAAATGGTTGACGAAGATAAGCATCAAAGCACCCCTGCAGAAGCTACACGCTCAAAACAGGGTACGAAGCAAAAAAAGACCAAAGACTTTTCGGCCGCAAAATTTATTGCGGAAAGTGACAGTCTAATAAGATACTAGGTTTTCCGCAGCCCCTATCCAAGACAATTCAGAATCAGTCCTGGAAGTAAAAACCCATAGTCTTGATAATTTTTGGACACTTCTCCAATCGGCTTATGACGCCATAATTGAAACTGAGGACTCAGATTTACCTGAAAATTTTAAATCCTCGGCTTACGTCAAATATGAAAATTGCTTAGACCAATACGAAGAAACAAAGGCTATGATTTCCGATCAACTAAAATTAATAGAGCCATTAAATGCACCTACTCCACCTCTGAGAGTAGAGCTGCCCCAAATACAAATCCAAGAAGCAAGTTCAGGCATACATCTTAAAGTGCCAGCATGTGATACAGAAGTATTTCATGGAGGTTATGAACAATGGCCGTCCTTCCGGGATATGTTTACAGCCGTCCAAAGTTATCTCAAGCGCAAAAACTGTATCACCTCAGATACAAAACAAAAGGCCAAGCAGGCGCTATAGTAAAACAATTCGCTCTTAGTGACGATAATTTTAATCTGGCTTGGGAAGCATTAAAATCACGATATGAGAATGAAAGAGTATTGGTCGACAATCAAATAACGATTTTAATGAACTTGCCAAAAATTCAAAAGGAAACAAGCGAAGAATTCATGAAATTACAGTCCACTGTATCAAACTGTTTGTCGGTTCTCGCGACACAAAACATTCCCACTGATAGTTGGGACCCTATTCTGGTAAACGTATGCGCTGCAACTTTACCAGAAAAATCGTTACTCTTATGGGAGCAATCGCTCTCATCCCGAAAAAAATGCCCAACGTGGCAACAAATGAAAGACTTCCTCACTACCCAATTCGAAATCGCAGAAAGGGTAGATAGAAAAATATCAAAGCCGAAAAATACACAGCTCGACCTCAATACAAGCAACAATAGACCCCAAGCCAATAATTTACATAATCGAAGTTTCAACAGAACTCAATCGTTCATCGCAGAACAAAACAAACATATGTCATGCGAATTTTGTAAAGGAGGTCACGTATTAAGATCTTTCGAGAAGTTTAAAAAACTTACAACAACCGAACGATATAATGTCGTTAGAAATATTAGACTTTGCACAAATTGCTTCTCACACTCTCACATGCAAAAAGACTGTGAAATTAAATTCAATTGTGTATACTGCCAAAAGAGGCATCACTCGATGCTCCACATTAATAATTTTACCCCCCAAAATAGCTCTAACTCGCAAAGAGCCACAGGGCTAGTTGCAACAGCTAGACCCGAACACCCCGAAAACGAAACCGAGAATCCATGCTGTTCGAACACAGCAAATATACAAGCGCTTCATTCCGAAAATGAAAGCAAAATTTTACTGCCAACCGCGATTGTCTCGATTGAACATCGAGGAGAATTATGTAAGCTTAGAGCTCTAACTGATCACACAAAGATCGTTTATCTCATCAAAAGTACAAAACCGGTTAAAACTCCCAACCATAAACTCACACTTTGAAATTTCGGGAATGGGAGGAAGAGTAATACAAAACTCTAATAAAATCTGCTCATTAACCCTGATTTCCCCCAATGCGGATGTAAGAATAGAGGCACACGCCATAGTTCTGCCGCAACTTACAAATAAGCTTCCAAGCTATAAAGTAAATGGCAAAGATCGCCAAAAATTTGCCCACCTAAAATTAGCGGATCCCAACTGCCACACCCCCGCGCAAGTTGATATCCTATTAGGCAGCGACCTAATCCCCCAAATAATGCTAGAAGGCATTGAGAAAATTTCAAATACCCTGTTAGCCCAAAATACCATCTTTGGATGGATATTGAGCGGCCAAATAAAAGAAAAAATATCGGTATTCACAACTCAAGTTGAAGATATTTCAAACGAATACCTCAATTCTCAATTAAGAAGATTTTGGGAGTTAGAAGAACTCCCCCCCATGCAAGTCATTACCCCAGAAGATAAGTATTGTGAAGACTATTATAAAGCCACAACTACAAGATCAAAAAACGGCCGCTACGTCGTACGGCTACCATTCAAGCCACAATTTCCTGACACACTCGCCTTAGGCCACTCTCAAACCTCAGCACTTCAGCAATTTTTAAGTATGGAAAAAAACCTGAAAAACTTACAACAAAAGTAAGAGTTGTATTTAATGCCTCGAAATGCACAAGCTCAGGCAATTCATTAAATGACGTATTATATACGGTACCCACACTACAACCTGATTTAATGCTCCTAATACTAAATTGTCGCATGTTTAAATACGTTTTCAATGGGGATGTCGAAAAAATGTACAGACAAATCCTTGTAGATAAAAACGACCAAGATTTTCAGCGCATTATATTTCGCAATTCACCTAGTAGTCCAATACGCGACTGCAAATTAAAAACGGTGACATTTGGCGTAAATTGCGCCCCCTTTCTTACCATTCGAACACTTCACGAATTGGCAAACGATATAAAAGAAAAACTGCCTCTAGCAACCCCGGTGTTAAAAACACAAACTTATGTGGACGATATCCTGTCGGGAAGCCATAGCTTACCCCAAGCATGTGAATCACTATCTCAAGTGATCCAAGCCCCCAACTGCGGAGGGTTCCTCTTGAAGAAGATAACGGCCAACCACCCCGAAATATTAAAGAATATAAATAAAGGCCACATATTAGACACAAACTTCCTCATCTTTGAAAAAGAAAGTACCACCAAATCTCTGGGAATACGATGGAATGCGATATCAGATCAATTCTCATATACTCTTGAGTCAATATCTGCAATATCCGCAAAAACCAAAAGGCAAATCCTGTCGTCTGTGGCAAAACTTTTTGACCCCGCAGGATGGCTTGCATCAATTATGATCCAAGCAAAGATACTCATTCAAGAATTGTGGCTAGACGGAACAGATTGGGACGAACAAGTTAAACCACTACGCTTGATAAAATGGTCCCAATTTGCCAGCAATCTGAACACTATTTCGGAAATGCAAATCCCTCGATGGGTAAACTACTCTCCCGAACATCAAGTCGACTTTCACGGCTTCTGCAACGCCTCTGAAAAGGCATACTGCGCTACTATATACGTGCGCACCCAACAAGATAGCAAAACAACAAGCCACTTGCTAGTCGCAAAAGGCAAAGGGGCTCCGCTAAAGACCGTAAGCCTACCACGACTTGAGCTATGCGGGGCGCTCCTCCTTGCAAATCTAGCCTCCACCGTTCAAACCCACTTAAGCCTGAACAATCGCAAATTACATGTATGGACTGACTCTGAAATAGTTTTAGTTTGGTTAGAAAAACCACCCCATATGTGGAAGACATATGTGTCGAACCGCACAGCCCAAATAATTGACTTAGTTGGGCCAGCAACTTGGCGACATGTAGCCAGTGCTGACAACCCAGCTGATCTTGCCACAAGAGGTTGCAAACCCCTGCACCTCGCCAACACCTCACTCTGGTGGAACGGCCCCAGCTGGCTAACAGAATCACAAGAATTCTGGCCACAATCCCCGATACGCAACATAATACCCCCCGAAAGTCGAAAAATTGAAAGCTTTCATGCCGTATTGGATGATATTGACATCCTGGAGCGATTTTCATCGTTCCCCCGAGCTCTCAGAGTAATAGCTTATATGTTTCAGTTCATAACTCGCCTCAAAAATAAAGTTAAAGGGGCGCCTAACGCCCCGCATCATGCACTAACACACAAAGATCTGCAACGGGCTAAAATCACTCTGATTATATCTACTCAGACCCGCTATTATGACCGGGAAATAGCACTTTTGATGGTATCAAAGCCAATAGACAAAAAGAGCCCACTCTTAGTTCTTAATCTCTTCCTAGACTCGAAGGGACTGCTACGCGCCAATGGACGTCTGGCAAACTTCAGTTGGAGTTATAACGAGCGGCACCCAATAATAATACCCGAAAAATCCCCATTTGGCTCAGATAAAGAAATGTATTTTCCTGTGTAAAGTCTGCACTCTACATAAGCAGAAAATGCGTTGACTTTGCGGGGCCTTTCCAGATAAAGGCCTCTATGTTAAGGTCTTCCACCTTTACGAAGGGCTATGTGGCCGTTTTTGTATGTTTTTCGACAAAAGCGGTACACCTTGAGTTATGTTCAGATCTGACAACTGTAGCTTTTCTCGCGGCATTTGCCCGCCTGGTCAGAAGGCGAGGATTTACCTCAAAGGGCCACTGAAAGGCAATTTATCCAATTTATTAAGGAAGTCTCGCCTGAAGTCATAAAGAAATTTGCACCCCAAAGAATTAATTGGCAATTTATTCCCCCTAGCGCTCCACACATGGGGGGACTCTGGGAATTTCAAGAAGATCGCTTGTAATTACAAATTTACTTATGAAGAGTTCACCACTCTATTAGCTCGAATTGAAGCCGTTCTTAACTCACGGCCTCTCAATACCCTCTCGCAAGATCCCTCCGAGTTCACAGCCCTCACCCCTGGGCATTTTCTCAGAGGAGCTCCACTTCTGGCCATACCCGAGCCAGAAACGCAATCCCTATCACTCACAAGTCGATGGGAAAGAATTAAAGTTCTCCATCATGAACTTAGTCGTCGATGGAAGGAGGAATATCTAAAAGACCTCCATAAAAGATACCGATGGAAAAACACTCAAGAAGTGCCAAAGATTGGAGACTGTGTCCTAATTCATGACGAATGTCTGCCCCCTACGGAATGGCGGCTCGGCCGCATAGAGAAAGTATATCATGGCTCCGACGGTCATGTCCGCGTAGCTGATCTCCGTACACAAAGCGGCATACTAACTCGACCGCTCGCCAAGCTATGTTTCCTTCCAACCGCCTCCCCTACCGATGGCGCGAATACCGATATCTAAAATCGTCAAACCGCAATAAACGCAACGAAGCCGTAACAAAACCCGATAATATACGCACGAATCATGCCCGAGACACCAGTTGCCCGTAGCAATGGGCGACGAAGACCACAGGGCAATATAGCACGATCGCGGCGACCACCAGCACAACAGGGCCACCGCACTTTTAACCACTCCGGGGCTCGCTATCGCGCTCCAGCAGGGACCCGTCACCGACACCAGCCCACGCAACGCCCCCGTCGGGCAACCGGACTAAGCAACGTAGTGGAGACCCTGCAGCAACTACTAGGCTGAAGACTCGCCTAGGGGGGCCGGGATGGCTAAATGAGTTCAGCTGTTCCCCCCTATTTGTCTATGATGAATGGCTCCGTGGAGCAGCAGAAACCCTGCCTAAGCGCCCACTCACCACGGCCCGTTCCCCCCACGTCCACATAATACACCTACACACACACATATACATATGAATTGTAGTTACACATACACACACGCATGAACTACAAAATAACATAAAATAAAACACAATTTTGCGATTACCGAACCGATAAGACGTGTTCCCGCAGTACCTCCGCCTTCTCAGAGTTAATAGATTTAAAATTGTAAATACCTTAAACAATAGGAATCTGAGTTAATTTTTATCGGAAAAGTGGTGATTGTGCCCCCCTAAAAGTGTTGCCCCTGGTGTAAGAGTAACAACAAGCAACCACCATTGCCGCTTCCGCTGAAGTCGTCTTGTACGCAGAAGCAACTCTGAGTGCGCACAGTCTCTGTAGAGTACTGTAGTGTTTCCGGTGCGCCTTGACTTTCAAAGAGTCGACCCACACTGGTGCTGCGTATAGAAGAGTGGAGGTAATCACTCTCGTAAGTACGCTCCGTCTGCTGCTCCATGGTCCACCGATATTTGGGAGCATTCTCCTCAGAGAACTGTACATTTTGGAGGCTTTGTTGGAAATATATTCTGCGTGTGCGCCAAAGTTTAGTCCATCGTCTAGTATCACACCCAAGTAGCGTATCTGCCTTTTGCGAAAGATGCTGTTTCTACCTTCTTGCGGCTGCTTATCAAAACCGCTTCAGTCTTCTCCTCGGCTAGAGCAAGCCCCATCTCATGATTCAATAATACAAGGTTAGATAATTATTGACAGCTGCGGTTTGACACTCCCTTACAAAAGGTTGCATTTACGAAGGCCAGAGAAAGGGCAAGAATGCAATCCCTTGTTTCGAAAATGGTAGTAGAAAAGTACGCAAAGTAGGCAATTAGTAGTGAAGTTCCTTTCGTAAATTCTAATGTATTTGCAGGAAATCTGGCATTTTAAACGAAATGTTGAACGTAATATTGATATATCTACGTTAATTACGTAATTTATATGCTAAACTGCAAAATGACTCAAAATTAAAATAAGACTACTATGAGATTGATGTAAACGTCCATTGCTTATGTTTTCATCAGTTAAATATGCTTCATATGCATATACAAATAAACATATTGCACAAAAGCTTATACTTTTATTTCACACCAAAGCTACACTGTTTCCATGTAAATTTGCAAAGAAGCAACACGGTGCCACTGCTAAGGGAGCGGTGCGAGAGAGACAACTGTCAGTTTATCGAACCTTGTATTATTGAATCATGGCCCCATCTTATTTAGCCAGTCATTTATGGTGGCGATTGCCACGTTACCTTTGTTCTCTGCTTGCTGTTTGTGCTTCGCTACGACCACCAATGCTATGTCGTCCGCAAATCCAATAATACTTACACCTGTGGGAAACTGTAAGCGAAGGACCCCGTCGTACATAATGTTCCACAATGTTGGACCTAATACTGAGCCTTGCGGCACTCCGGCTGTTATCGTATAGCTTTTTTGTCCTTCTTCTGTGTCGTATAACAACACTCTTCCGTTGAGATAGCTTCGGATGATGTTAAAAAGATACGCGGGAACGCCTAGCCTCGTAAGGGCTTTGAGTGCCAGCTCCCAATCTGCTGAGTTGAAAGCATTTTTAACGTCTAGCCCCACTATAGCGCAGTATTTCTTTTTCCCTCCTTTCCAACGCTTGCCTGCGATTGCTTTCGACGCAATAGAAACCGCTATTTTTATTGCCGCTGTCGTAAGATTTCTCCGGGAGTTACCTCTTCTACGTCGTTGGCATTAATGGGCTGCGGCGACAGGGTTACTGTTTTGTGGTGAGGAAACAGGGTCCAAATAATTTCTGCTAGCAATACAGGGCATTTGGGATGTAATGGTTTTCTGATTTTGGACATCACAATTCTATATGCGCCTCCCCAAGGGTTGGCGTCTGCCTCCTCACAAAGCTGTTTGAACGCTGCTACTTTACTTCGTCGAATTTTGTGTTTTAGCATTTTCCGTAAGATTTTATATTCTCGGTGACAACCTTCATATCCCGAATCGTGTCTATGCCTTTGGGATCGCCGCCTAACGCGCAGGCATTTCGCCCTGGGATCTTTGATGATTTCATTCCACCAGTAAAGAGGTTTGCACTTGAACCTAGCGCTTTTTCTAATCACAGCTGCGTCGCAGGATTTTTGTATACTTGACGCAAGATCCTCCGCTGTCTTTAGAGAGGAAGGGTTTTGCTTTACCATGCCAGCATATTCATTGTATACGAGCTTAACAGGTTCTCGTCAAGTGCCGACGCGTTCCAGCCTACATACTTTGGACTTGATGCGGCGAATCTCGCGCTTTCCTTCTCTTCCGTGTCGATAATGATGGCTTGGTGGTCACTGGGAGTATAGTGCTCGCTAACATGCCAGTTTTCTCGCCTTGCTAGGGAATTGTTGCTAAAAGTGATATCAACAATTGAACTCTTATGTTCCTTACGAAATGTGCTGATGCTTCCTTGGTTAAGAAGTACTAAGTCCAATATGGCGAGGGTTTCAAGGAGTGCTACGCCCCTTTTATTTGTTTCTTTGCTTCCCCACTCAGTAGCCCATGCGTTGAAATCACCCGCAATAATCATTGGGTGCCTGCCAGTCGCTGTGCTGACTATACCGTCCAGGAGGTCCTGGAACTCAGCTTGCGTCCAACTTGGGGGAGCGTAACAGCTAAAGACGTTAATGCCTCTAATTTTTGCCCACACAAAGCCTATGTTTACATCCGAAGAGTACACATTTTGGAAGGGATGACTGCCGCAGGTCCAGATAGATGTGCGCTGTGCGCTGTCCGAAGCCCATGTTGATGAGGATGGCACTTTATATGGTTCCGAGATGATAGCCACGTCTGCGCCCATTTCTACAACTGTCTGTTTCAAGAGCTCGTAGGCAGCTTCGCAGTGATTTATGTTAATTTGGATAATTCTCATTGCATTGTTAGCCTCCCCCCTCGATCCGATTTCGAGAAGCATTTCTCCGCTTTTGGTTTTACGAATGCGTTTAACCTTTTCTCCCAGTTCCCATAAGTTCGGATCAGCCTTAATTTTTTTCCTTCACAGGGCGTGCGCGTTTCCCCTTATCCCTATTTGCTGTGACCTTTATTAGGTTGGTTTGGGTTGCCTTTGACTCGTGTGCCCTATTCGGATTGGTCGTCATTGCATTTTCCGTCTTTGCGTTTTCCGCACCCATCCGTTTTACTAGTTCAGAGATTGAAGAGACCACGTTTCTCTTTTGTTGGTTGACGTGCCTTTGCGATTCCATCATTCTCGCTAGTTCTTCCACCTTGTCTTTTACGGCACTCAGACTGCCGCCAAGTTCATTAAGCTTGTTACTACACGATGTTCTAGCACTCTCTCTCTTCCCTTTGGGAGAGACTGCACCGCTCGCTTGGCTCGTTTCAGCAGCCTGGGCGATACATTCTGATACTCCGCTGCTATCAGTAGCCGATCGTTGCGGAGTGGAAAGTGGTGATCTCATCGTTTTATTGCTGTGTTTGAAGGGCGATTGGTGCCCGTTAGCATCTGATAAACCTACGCTTTCCTACGTTGTTGACTGCATGCCTCTACTCTTTGCTGACTGACTCTCCTCGGTATTGCGGTTGGCTCGCATTTCAACACACCGGGGTGGAGGAATCCTTATTCACCAGCCAGTTGGCTTGTGTCTTTGCCGGTTACTATTTAGTCGAACTAGCTCACTAGCCATCAGCTGATTTAGTGAGATTTTCGCGCCTTCTTCGCTCTATTATCTCACATTTTTCAGCTTACTCACTTTTTGCTGGTAGAAAAAATTAAAAATAGCTCAGCTGGATGACGCGGAAACGCTTGGTGTTAGTCCGCGACGGAACTCTTAGTTTATTTCACACACTTTGGTCACTTATTAACAATCTATCCCGTCTTATTACTAGCTTTATCCCGAAAGATTGTCGAGCTCGTTTTCAACACGTCTTACTTCACACCTTATACGTGAGTAACCCAGATTTCAGGTACTGTTTCACAATAATCGTTACTCGCGTTGGTTGGAAGCATATCCAATCGAGGACAGTATAACAGAAACAATCGCAATAGCTTTTTACACTAACTGGGTGGCGAGATTTGGCGTGCACTGCAAAGTGACGACAGATCAAGGCAGAGAGTTCGGATCGCGAGCTTACTCGACTTCTGGGAATAAAGCATTTGCGAACAACTG
>NW_023464971.1:0-9606 GCF_013731165.1 Rhagoletis pomonella
TGAGCGATATGAGAATTTCAGTTGGTATAGGCGGTGCCACGCCCCCCTTTCTAAAATCTACCGTTTTTCGCCGAAAGTATGGTATTGACGACATATGTGGCTATGCCCGATTTCAGGACGTTAGCATAAGTGGTTCCAGAGATAAGCGATATGAGAATTTCAGTTTGTATGGGAAGTGCCACGCCCACTTTCCTAGTACCTACCATTTTTCACCGTACGTAGGGTATTTACAATCTATGCATCTGTGCTATGTTTCAGTTCCCCAGCATAATTGGTTTTAGAGATATGGTCGTTTTCACATTTTAGTCTATATATCAGATGCCACGCCCCCTATGTATCGGAATTAACATTTCTGGATTAGATGAAGTTATATCCTTTAAATCGGTGTATGTTTCATTGAAATCGAGCGACCGGTGTCTTCAAAAAAGGGATTGCAAAATTTTCTTGACGCGTATTTATATATAGATTATATATGTATTTTTGGACAACTAATAGGAGAGCAGCATGGTGTTTTACATACAACCTTTAAATTTTTTAAACAGTAGCTTATACATGTTAAGCATTGTATTCTTGTACTGCTCTCAGTAATTTAGATGGATATTCCGGATGATGGACGAATACTTTATATTTGTACCAGTTGCTTTAAATGTAGGGATTCTACAGCTTGCTCGCTATAGAATCCTAGACCCTTGCCTACATGCATGCATGGTCTTTTGGTCTTGCAAACATGTTATTGTTTTGTAGACATACTTGACAAAAACTATTGCAAGCATAAAGAATACTTATACAGTATATTTTGCTTAGCTGCACATCCTTCTTTGCACGAAAAACTTGTGCACCTAACCGAAAAAGGCACTTAAGCGAATTTTCTTTACTACTTCAATGAGGAAGGTATCCGAATCCCTATGAAACCAAATAATGGAGAAGCACTTATCACGTAGAAAATAATGCAAGCGAAATTTTTTTTCGAATGGTATCTTATTATCTATATAACTGGAAAATTTGATAGACATTTCCGTTGTTCTGCGATATGAGTAAAATAAATAAAAGCTTGTAAAATTAGGTAATTGTAGGCCAGTGCAGGTAAACGTAATTATTTCTTTGATAATTGATACTAGTTGCACAATTTTTAAGGCAGCTATCGCCAATGTGCAGGTATGTTGAATGCATCTATCGGAGCAGTTTCCTTATAAATGTTAAAAATAATGTCTCAGATGCGCATTTTGGGGTAGGTATCTTAAATGTGCACTTAAGCATAAAGGCAGCAAAGCAAAATATACTGTATTCGAAACTTAAAAAGAACAAATGTTGTGCGCGCACAATCTTCTCGTTTGAATTGAATTTATCGGCATTTTGTGCATAAAACAAGCTAAGACACTTGAACCATATACCAACTTGATTGTATATAAATCGTACAAGTTACATTACAAAATAAATATAAACTGTAATGCATCAATTTGTCATCTAGAGCGGGTGCGTGAAAATTTTAAAAGAAAAGGAATAATTTTCATTCAAAATGAGTTTTTTCAAAAACGGCTCGATAAGTTATGGGCCATAAAATTTTTAAAAGTTATTCATAACATAATTAACCCAAATTATCAAAAAAATATAATGTGCTATGACCTTCGATTTAAAGTTGGTTCGGGTCCACCGTGAAAACTAAAGTTTAAAGCCTGGAAAGTATACCAGCGCACCTGTGATCGCTACTGTAGTCGAGTCGACAGACAGCAAAATTCTCCACCGGCGGTGAGTAAGACTGAATCTAATAGTTTATAAACGGAAAATCTGCTCACCGAAAGAGGATAAGAGCGAAAATAAGACGGCGAGTAAGAGGGCAAAGTCCGCAAATCGGCTCATTGTCACTGCTGCTGTAGAGAACAAAAGGGAACTCTCCACTGCCAAAGTTAGCAAATACGCAACCCACGCTCAAAGTTGTGACAGCGTTGCATTATTAAAATCAATCTGATGATGATTTAAAACTACAATGTCTGCCACACAAAATGCTGAAAATGCCGTGGCTAACCACAATGAGAGTATAAATTGCTTAATCAACCCATTCCGAAGAATCAGCAGAATATCGCGCTCGCCTGAAGACAGCAGACGAGGTACACGTGATACAACATTAGGCGAACCACACGTCCAACACGTGCGATGTGAACAACATAACTAATTTGACTAAGTCTGCTGTTGAGTTACCGGCACCTGCTGTTGAGGTACCTGCACTTGCAGAGCAATGCAAGAGTAGTGAACTACCCGAGCACAAAGATGACAGCTGCGTAGGCGACTTTGACGCTCTCTCAGTGATCGGTGATCTCATTAGCGAGCTCTCTGCTCTGGTGTTCGACCAAAAGCAGAGACACGTTAACCAACACATGCGTAACTTGATTGGGCGTATTGCAAAGCAGCAGAAGCAGGCAAAAGCAAACTCAATAGTATCGACCGCCACTTCTTCTTCTTCTTCTTCACAAATGAAGAGAACGAGAAATAATACCTCCGACGACCCAGCAGTGGGCAATTGGCCCCAACAAGCCAAAAAGCACTCTTGCACCAATATCGAAAGAGTACGCAACAACTCGATTGGTCACCACGCTCATAATCCTATTGTGCAAAACTCATAGCCTGGCAACCGTAGTAATCCCAGCCCCTCTACGCAGAGTATGAAGTCTGCGCCAATGCAAAGCAAAGACACCAACGCACCAACACCCACGATCGATCTCTCAACCAACCAAAATGGAGATCAATGGACCATAGCGAGCAATAAGAAAAAACCAAAACCCAGCAGCAAAACCTCTAGAGCAAAACCTGATGCAATCATCATATCGAAAAGCGGAAGTCTTTCTTATGCCGAGATCTTGCGAAAGATTAAAACCGAGCCATCCCTTAACGATTTCGGTGACAACGTCTCCCGTATACGTAAAACTCAAAAAGGGAAAATGATTCTTCAACTCAAGAGGAGGGATGCCCCCGCAAAAGCCCAAGCACACGAAGCAATGAAAATGATACTCAAGGACCAGGCGGATATTCGTGTACTGACCCACGAAATTCTTCTGGAATGTAAATACATAGATGAAGTAACAACCAGAGAGGAAATCACTTATGCCTTCAGAAAGCAGTTCGGGCTGACTGACCTTGAGCCTTCTGCCATAAAGAGCTTGAGGAAATCTTACCGAGACACTCAAGTAGCTGTCATTAAGCTGCCAGCTGAAGCAGCCAAGAAAGTACTGGAGGTTGGAAAGATAAAAATTGGTTGGGTAGTATGCAGAGTAAGGGAATCCCGTAGACCACAAAAATGTTTCCGCTGCTTGGAGTTCGGGCATGTGGCAAAAAATTGTTGCAACGAAGACAGGTCAGATCGTTGCAGACGATGTGGAGAAAGAGAGCACGAGTCGAAAGACTGCAAGAATGGCTTTTGGTGCATGATCTTGTTAATAAGAACCCCGAAGCGGCAAAACACTACACGGGAAGTATTAGATGCCCAGCGTACAACAATGCGATCAGTAGGTTACCAAAATGAGGTTCATGCAACTAAACTTGAACCATTGCCAAACAGCTCAGGACCTGCTTGCACACTCTGTTAAAGAACTCCGAATCGATGCGGCGATACTACGAAACTTACTTCGTGTGAACTTGCCCCAATTGGTGCTCTGACAACCAGCGGAAGTCCGCTATTTGGAGGTGTAACCCATCAGCACCCCAAATCGAGTTAGCCTCATCGTTCACAGGCTTTACAAGAGCAAAATTCGGCGACCTTCACGTCTACAGCTGCTATCTTCCACCCAGCATAGACCTCATTGACTTCAACAGAATCATCGATAACCTTGTCACTGATGCCCGGGGCAAGGAAAATCTCATTATTGCGGGCGACTTCAATGCATGGTCAACCGAATGGGGCTCTCGAAAGACGAACGCTAAGTGCAAAGCCCTGCTTGATTCTTTAGCAACGCTCGACTTGGTCCTCCTTAACAAAATCCCTGCTCCGACCTTCAGCAGAAATGGGTATGAGTCAACGATCGACCTAACGTTCGTAACCTGCAACCTCTATATGAGATCCGAGTGGAAAATAAGCGATCACTATACCTTCAGCGACCACTTCGCTATCATCTTTGAAATAAAGAGAAGGAGACAATACCAGCGGACAGATAATCTCTCGTCGCCAAACATAGGGTGGAAAGCCAAATCCTTCGATACCGATTTATTCCTTGAGGCGCTTAGGCCGAACTTAGCCATACCAGCCTTAGATCGCCAGATGAATACTCGTTACTGGTCACAAAGAGCTTGCGATGCATCTATGAGCAGAAGATCCACAATGAAGCACCACAGGGCCGTTTACTGGTGGAATGACACGATATCCAGCCTACGCGCCGAATCTCAACACGCGAGAAGGATTTGCCAGCATTCAAGAGGAAGACCAAACCACAGCGACCTCCGTATATAGTTCGCCAAAAAACAAAAGCAGCTAAAGGTGGCTATACGCAAAAGCAAACGTGAAAGTTTCTTGAAGCTTTGTGATGATGCGGAGATAAACGCTTGGGGCAACGCGTACAAAGTTGTTATGAATAAAATGAGCTGCCCTGGCCAAATGCCAGCGCTGCTAAAAACAATTATAAAGACCCTGTTTCCTGATCAAAATAAGTTCCGATACGTAGTACCGCGCAATACCCCTTTCCTGAACATACCACGGGTAACCGCAGAAGAAGTTTTGAAAGCATGTTCAAGAATAGGAGCATCAAAAGCACCAGGCCCAAACAAAATTCCCAATATCGCGCTCAAGACTGCCGTTAGCCGCCACAGTTCAATTTTCACCGAAATGTACGACGTGTGCATCCAACAGGGGGAATTTCCAAAACCATGGAAGCGACAACACCTTAATCTCCTCCCAAAGCCTAAAAAACAGCCAAACGATCCGAACAAATATCGCCCCCTCTGCATGCTCGACTCAATGGGGAAGATCCTCGAAAGAATTATCCATGATTTCGTCCAAAATGCTATTGAAGCATCTGGTGGTTTGTCACCCCACCAGTTCGGCTTTTGTAAATCAAAGTCCACCATTGATGCGATAAAAGTTGTCAGAGACCTGTCCGCAAAAGCAATTGCAGGCAAACGAACAATAAAATACTCTTTAATAGTTACTCTCGATATAAAAAACACTGCAAATTGGCAAAAAATTATGTTGGCATTTGAACAATTTTCAGTTCCTAAATACCTCCTCAGAATTGTTGCAAACTACTTCGAAGATCGAATCCTCCAATATAGCTCTGCACAAGGTAGTAAAACATTCAACATTACCGGCGGGGCTCCTCAAGGCTCGGTGCTGGGACCGCTTCTTTGGAACGTGATGTACGACAGAGTACTTCGACTGCGGCTCCCGAAAGATGTAACGATAGGGGATACGCTGACGACATAGCTATTGTCGTAGTAGGAAAACATATATACGAGATAAAGGCGGCTGCAACCGCTGCAATAATGATGGTGTCACAGTGGCTGGACTCAATGGGGCTGGAGTTAATTCAGCATAAGACGGAGGCAGTCCTAGTCACTGGAAGGAAAATCCGCGAGACCCTCACTCTGCAACTTAGGGACTGCGAAATCTTCGCAAAGCCTGCCATAAAATATCTTGGTGTAATGATTGACGCGAGACTAACTTTCAAGGAGCATCTCGAATTTATCTGCGAGAAAGCGAGTAAAGTGTGTTGCGCCCTGACTAAAATGATGCTAAACCTCCGAGGGCTAAAACAAGCCCGCAGAAGATTGCTAGCCCGGGTTCTCAAATCTGTGATACTTTACGGCGCACAAGTGTGGAGCTACACAGTGGAAGTAAGGTCATATGTTCGCGGTCTCAGGTCTGTCTACCGGCTATGTGCGCTAAGGGTTTGCTTCGCCTATAGTACCTTATCCGACGACGCCGCTCTAGTACTGTCTAGATTACACCCAATAGAGCTTCTGGCGAAAGAACTGTCAATGAATACACCTATCAATTTAACACTTCCTGCTAGGAAAGCACTAGCCCGTAAACACACGCTAGAGATGTGACAGAAGAAATGGGACGAATCGTCCAACGGACGCTGGACACAACGACTAATACCAAACATCGAAAAATAGATCTCCCGCCCGCACGGCGAAGTTAACTTCCATTTAACCCAGATGCTCATCGGCCACGGCTGCTTCAGATCGTACCTGAAACGCTTCAAACACGAAGAGCTTGACCATTGCGAACCGTGTGGTGATTGCATTATCGAAGACGTCGAACATGTTTTGTTCCACTGCCCGAGATTCGATCTGGATAGAAACCACATTCGCTCTGTATTTGAAGAACACCCCACACCTGAAAACATGGTAGTTCACATGATAGAATCCGTTGAAAAATGGGAAGCGGTGAACAATGCAGTCACGCACATTTTGACCCAACTGAGAAGAGATGAGTAGCGTCGAAATGGACGATACATAACTACGCCCAGATGAAATATCTACCACCAGGCGCGATATTTGTCGAGGCACTAGCTGCTGAGGCAAGAAGATAAGTAGAGGCGTTACGTAGTAGGCGGACGAAACAAGGCGGGCGGGGACGCATGGACCCGACAAGGGTGGGTGCTTTTTCGAAGACAAAGGACAGCTCTAAGTTGATGCAACTTTCAAACGGACTGCATGAGGACTGCAACGAACGTAGAGCTTCGTGCTCAACGCACCCCCCGAAGGAATACTTGACGGTGGAACCGGGAGGGGAACGGTACATGACGGTAGGAGGTTTAGTTTGGGTTAAAGTCTCACACTGGCGGGGTTAGGCTTTCGGTGTTTCCTCCTCGTAAAAAAAAAAATATATATATATATGTATAAGGCCGGGTCGATTTGTGGGGAGGCAAAAAAATCGCCCATTGCTCTGTGAAAATCATATTCTACGGATCAAAATATGAAACTTTGCCGAAGGAACCATACCTCTAAAACGAATTCTGATGTCCCCCAATTTGGGTCGAACTTTTGGGTTGGGGCAAATTTTGAAAAATCCCACTTTGACCCATTTAGAGTGCTCCAGTCGAGTCCAAATGTATGACCGACCCCCACTAACTTTGGAGACCCGACCCACCGATGCCAGTGGCACACCCCCTGGAACCCCCCTGGGGGTTCACCATACAAACATTTCAAAAAATCGCCGGTTTTGCACTTTACATGAAAAAATCAGCGAAATGCCTATGTTTTTTCTTTTTGGAGTTTTTTTTTCTATTTAGAAATTTATTTAGTCAGAACATATGTAAATGAAAAAATGAATTTAACTTAGTAATAGAAAAGAAATGAAAAAAAATTATTAGAAATTATCGTTTTTACAACCCTTTTAAAACCAAGGCATCACTGTGATGCATTTGCATGTCGTAAACATAGTTGTGTGGGTTTTTTATTCAACCGTTTTAAAAAATGAAGGTATCACTGTGACACAATTGCAAATCGGAAAATTGCTTGTGTGTGTTTTTTAAGACACAGCTTCATGTCGTAAACTTACTTGTGTAGTTTTTTTATAGCACCTACTTAAGAAATGAAGGTTGTTTTTACAACCCTTTTTGTGGGTATTTTAAGGCACCTTCTTAAGAAATGCGCGTTTTTTGCAACCATTTTAACAATTAAGGTATCACTGGAATGCACCGCAACCCTTTTAAACAATGAAGGTATCACTGTGACACAATTGCAGATCGTAAAATTGCTTGTGTTGTTTTTTTTAAGCCACCACAAGACACAGCAGGTAGAATTGAAATTACCATTTCATTCTTATTACCTCGTCTCGTAGACCATATATAACGCAACAGTTTTTGTGAATGCATTAAGTCGTTGTGAAGAACTCAAAGTGTGAAGTGCTAATTTCAGATAAAAAAATATTTCAAAAAAAATAATAAGTGAAGTGACCATTCCAAATCAAAAAGTTTACAATGAATCCACCATCCTCTACACCGCAAGATGAAGCAACTACATCAACAACTATCGAAAACCCAATGAGTCATATACCCAAGCATGATGTTATTGTTTTTGGTGTGTCTACTGATTTAACTGATCTTAATTTACCAACCCATCTGAATATCTTGAGATATTATTTTTAATTAAGCGAACGTGCTAAAACAGAACAAAAAAAGTTTTCCCATAAATCATTCACTATTCAAGTACAAGATAAGTTGATTGGAATTTGGGAAAAACTTGGTATGGAAATAATGCTGAAAAAAATTGTATTTAATAAATTGAATAAATTGCTTGACAAGTATCAAGAGCAAATCAAGAGAAGAACCAACACCCAACAATTTACAGAGTATGTATAATCTCTGGAAACAATTTTTTACATTGGAACAAGAAGTGCTTCGCAAACGGTTAGATGATACCAATTTGTTAGCGTTTTCATTCGATGGCAGAAAAGATGATACTTTAACGATAGATAAAATTGATGAGAAGAATCATACTAGGATGGTAAAAGAACCTCATCTTGTTATTTTGAGAGAACCCAATTCTGAATTGATTGGTTACGTAAGACTGGAACATGAAACCGCTGAATACAAAACAACCAAATTAAATGGTTTTTTCAACGATAAAAATATATCACTGGATGCATTAATTGGAATATGCACTGACGGTGAGCCAACAAACACTGGCCCACACGGTGGAATTATACGACGATTCGAATTGCTGTTAAAAAGACCATTGCATTGGTTCGTTTGCCTTCTACACTTCAACGAACTTCCGTTTCGGCATTTGTTTGAAGGTTTGGATAAATCAACCAGCACTGGACCAAGATCGGCAACCGGAAAACTGAGCCGTCAAATCGAAACTTGTGAAACTCTTCCGGTAAGTTATTGCTATCACTCATTTATTATAATTGTCAACCATTTTTAATTATTTTATTATTATATATTTTCAGGTGGTGGACGGCTTCCAGAAAATTGAGTTGCAAAATATGCCCCCTGCTCCAGAAAAAATTGAATTTTCCACCGATTCGAAGTACTTATACGACATGGCCCATGCAATTTCTAGCGGCGTGGTTCCGGTGGATCTGGCTAACATCAAACCAGGGAAAATTGTACATTCTCGGTGGCTCACCAAGGCCGCTAGATTATTGCGATTATATGTGACAACGGAAAATCCAGATGCAAATTTAAGAATTCTGGTTGAATTTATAATTAAATGTTATGTGCCAATGTACTTCAATATCAAGTATTACAGCTCTGTCGTGTACGGCAGTGCATTATTTTTCAAGTTCATTGGTTGGTCACGATTTCTAGAACCTCGTTTACGCAAAATTGTCAATCAAGTAATTAAAGATAATTCATATTATGCGCATTCGGAAAATATCTTGTTATCAATGTTGTTTGATGATAGCAAAGAAAAGCGCGACTGTGCCATCAAGAAAATTCTACGCTATCGAACCGATGTTGACGAGCCAATGGAACTTAGAGTTTACAAAAAACCAGATATAAACTTTAATTGCACAAGTTATACGGAAATGATCAATTTGAATGATATAAATATCGTATTTGAACCACCATTCACGCGAAGCATTCCGTACGATACATTGAAAGAATATTTAAATCAAGATTGTGAGGGCCCAAATCCAGGGGCTTTGGAGTCCCCACAACATTATTT
>NW_023464972.1:0-9606 GCF_013731165.1 Rhagoletis pomonella
GACAGACGGACAGACGGACAGACGGACAGACGGACAGACGGACAGACGGACAGACGGACAGACGGACATGGCTAAATCAACTCAGCTCGACGTTCTGATCATATAAGTATACATTTTCATGGGTCTATCTCTTTTTGTTCTGGTACTTACAAACATCGGACCAAAGTTATAATACCATTTCATGCTCATGAAAGGTATAAAAACGAACTGGGGAACTACGCTTAAGAGCGAAATATCTCTTTGCTGCAAGCTATATGTGTTGTGTATGGGGTTTGACGAGCCCCTGAAGTTAATTTTAATAAAAATCAAAATTTTCTGATTTTCTGGCCGCCATGCTGAAGTTTGATCAAACCGCTTGCGTTGTGTATGGAAAGTTAAAAGAATTTGCCCGCACCACTAGTATACTCTAGCCCCTAGCGGCACCCCAGGCATACGTCACCCACTTTGGGAAGGCCTGGTATAGATAATAACTATCGATAAATAGTCAATGTCCGCTTGCTATGCGGCGCCTTAAAACATTTCAACCTGTAAAACAATTATTCAATTCTATTCTATATAATAGATCGGTCCCTGGTCCACTTATACGAAAAAAGTGTCATATATATTAATCCAGACAGTAAGCTGCCTACGCCCCAAATCCTATCCTATATGTTAATTTAGCAAAGGCTACCTACGTACTAAATTTCAAGCAAATCGGACGATAAATAAAACTTTTTCGAGTAGACGGAAAAAAGAATCATATATGCTTATTTAAGCAAAAAGCTACCTACGTACCAAATTTACGATTTTTTCGAATAGATCGGTCCCTGGTCCACTTCCCGGAAAAAAGTATCATATACGCTAATATATGCAAAAAGCTACCTACGTACCAAATTTAAGCAAATCGGACCATAACACGATCTTTTCGAATAGATTGGCCCCTGGTCCACCTACCGGAAAAAGTAAATTTTCTTGGCCTATGGCATGGTAGTTGCTGAAAGCTATTTATAATAAAATTTCATGAAAATTGGACCAGCCGTTCGCGAGATTACCTGTTACAAATAAAAGGGACTTCTCTTTATATAATTAGCAGGGCACGGATTTTATGGAAATTGCCTTTTTTTCTGCTAAAGAGATAGACTATATTCGATTAAGAATGTCCACGATTTAGCTTTCCCTGATTCCATATATACACATTTGATGTTGTCTTTTTTTGTCTTTTTTAAGATATTTGCCTTTTTTTGCCTTTTTTAAGATGTTTGCCTTTTTTTGCCTTTTCCAACATAAAAAAGTGATTATAGCATTTACAGTTTTTGTTTTTAAGATTAAAAAATATACACATGCCCATGCGGCTTATAGAAGCGCAGGGACCTCTTGCCAAATCGGTGTTGGAATAATTCAAAGCCGTTTTCTCAGCTAACGTAGGCTTGGAGACTATAAGGGGTATGGATAAAATTGTAAAGGGCGAGGAAAACGCCTTTATTCCTGATAATATGAACGTTTCAAACGTACCATATTTAAATTGGGCTCCATTTGTATCAACTTACGTCGAGCGCACATTTAGTACATTCAAGGCTTTTCTTCGCGAAAATCGAATGAAAATGCTGCCAGAAAACTTAAAAATGCATCTTGTGATTCAATGTTACTACAACTAAACAGATTAAAGTTTTATGAGTTAGAAACTCGAAAGGATAAAATATTCAAAGATTCAAAGTACAAATTTTTCATATAATGAAACTAGTTCATAGTTTTTTTCTTTTTACCTGTAATATCTAAATAATATTCTAAAATAAATGTATTTTTTGATTGTTTTTCGTATTTTCTGTCTTTTTTAGTGCCTTACTTTGCCTTTTCCTGCCTTTTTTGCTATTTTGTTTTGCCTTTTTTTGCCTTTTTTGCAATACCTAGTGCCTTTTCCTGCCTTTTTCGCTATATTATTTTGCCTTTTCCAGCCTATTTCGTTATTTTATTTTGCCTTTTTTATAGGTTTTTAGTTTCTAAAAATCCGTTCCCTGATAATTAGTATACATAGATTAAGCAAATGGGACCATAAATACGATTTTTTCGAATATATCGGTCCCTGGTCCACTTCCCGGAAAAAATAGTCTTATATGCTAATCTAAGCAAAAAGCTACCTATGTACCAAATTTGAAGCAAATCGGACCACAAATACGATTTTTTCGAATAGATCGGTCCCTGGCCCACTTCCCGGAAAAAAGGATCCTATATGCTGATCTATGAAAAAAGCTGCCCACATACCAAATTTTAAGCAAATCGGATCATACTACGATTTTTCGTATAGATCGTAGAAACAGTAAATTTTTTTTGCCTTAAACCTGGTGGTTGCTGAAAGCTATTTATATAAAAAAATTCATCAAAATCGGACAAGCCGTTCGCGAGATTACCTGCTACAAAAAATGAACTTCTCTTTATGAGTCAAAATTCTGAAACGGGCCACTAAAAATTAAGTAGTAGAATTTCAAATATGTTTTGGCCGATATTCAAATGTATATATGTGAAAATTAATGTCTTAAAATACTTTTTGAAAATTTAAATTTTTCAAAAATTTATTCATAAATAAATTTTTGACCTTCTTTTCATCAATTTTATATATCAATTGCTATATTTCCGTAAATATTCAATGAAAAATAACCAAATTTTAATGGTGTATTCAGAAAAAGTAGCAGAAACGAAAAAAGTATTCATATTGAAAAAATTTTATTTTTTAATATTATTAAACAATAATAAATTTCCTAATAAACAATTGACAATTTAACTGACTTCTCCTTGTGTTAAGCAAATAAAAATTTACGATCTTATTCTGTAAAGTATACACTGACAAATCGTTATTGCACTCTATCCCATAAAAAAGTCCGAATGTTTAAACATTATCGTGGATACGCGAAACCACTACCGACGTTGGAACTCAGCGCCGAGAAACCTGGACCTGTTCGTCGTTGCATGCTTACGTTTTAAAAAGCATATAGGTATATTATTATTACATATGTTAATAATTCTTTATATTAATAATTATTGTAATCTCAGTGCCTCAATTTATTTTCGAAATCATGAGGCTCCTAAATTCTGAGAATCTTGAGTACAGACTAGAGGTGCGCATAAATGATTTCAAATGCTGTTTATAAAATAATAGTTGACACTAATATCACGGCGTACTAACACAAAATGACTAACGTGGAACACACTGCTGCCGTTCACTTCCCAACACCCAACTGTTTTACTGCACTCGCTGTACTGCCCCGTTACTTTGCTCTCTTTAGTGTAAATCAGTATTTGCAGTAAGCAAACAAATACTGTCATAGCAGGAGTTATAGTTAGCAGCGACACTACAGTGTTTGTTTTGCTGGCGGGCAAGCATTGATTTCACTTTTTTTACTGTCAAGTGAATTTGATTCATTACTGCATTTCAGATATTGTACACCTCTAGTACAGACGACGCGTCCGTTAAACAAATGAGAGTCGCGTATATCAGTGTCACTGCCCACGGAAAAGGAGCGATGGCATTGGTGGCTGCGTTAAAAAAATGCATACTGCGCTAGTCTACAGGACAAAACTATTCTTTCGACACAAAATTGTTCGACTGATTTTGATTTTTGTACTTTAGCTGAATATAAAAAAACATGAGAAGGTGTTGGCGAAACGTTTTCCTAGAGCCAAAACCATCTAGCGAAAACGCCAGTTTCATTGCTACAAACCCTCTGCTTCAAATTGTTTGGAATGTATGATTTTTTATAAGCCACTCAGAATATGCAAATGAAAAAATATAAAAAAATCAACGTTGTAATTAAATAACAAAATTAGGAAACGTACTTAATAAAAAAATGTTCCATTCATAAAGTATCAATCATTCATAAGATACTTATGTTGATAAAAAGATAAGCATGCAACGACGAACGGTAGTGGTTTCGCGTATCCATGGTAATGTATAAACATTCGTACTTTTTTATGGGATAGAGTGCACTAAAATATTTTTGCACGAATGATTAGTGTATACTTTATAGAATAAGATCGTAATTATATTTATTTTAACACAAGGAGAAGTCTGTTAAATTGTCAATTGTTTATTGAGAAATTTGTTATTATTTAATACTATTAAAAAATTAAATTTTTCCAGTATGAATATTTTTTTCGATTCTGCTACTTTTCCTGAATACACCATTAAAATTTTGTAATTTTTCATTGAATATTTACGGAAATATAGCAATTAATATATAAAATTGATGAAAAGAAGGTCAAAAATTCATTTATGAATAAATTTTTGAAAAATTAAAATTTTCAGAAAATATCTAAAGACTTTAATTTTCACATATAGACCTTTGAATATCTGCCAAAACATATTTGAATTTCTAATACTTAA
Source organism: Rhagoletis pomonella (assembly GCF_013731165.1). Classification (NCBI taxonomy): domain Eukaryota; kingdom Metazoa; phylum Arthropoda; class Insecta; order Diptera; family Tephritidae; genus Rhagoletis; species Rhagoletis pomonella. The sequence continues at coordinate 4,355 of NW_023464972.1, forward strand.
TTTTTAGTGGCCCGTTTCAGAAAGCTTGACTCTATATAATTAGTATAAGGTGTTAATAATTTTCATTCAAATAAAAGTTTCAAAGCTTGGGCTAAATTCAAAAAAAAAATAATAATTAAACTTAAACAAATTTTAATCAAAGTTTAGTTTTTGTTATATTCTTCTTCTTATTTGGCGCTGTAACCGCCTAAGCGATTTTGGCCGAGTGCAAAACAGCACGCCAGTCATTTCTCTTCTGTGCTAACTGACGCCAATTGAAAATGCCAAGTGAAGCCAAGTCCTTCTCCACCTGATCTTTCCAACGCAGAGGAGGCCTTCCTCTTCCTCTGTTACCAGCATCGCGGCCCGCGTTGAATATTTTCAGAGCAGGAGCGTTTCTGTCCATCCGAACGACATGGCCAAGCCAGCGGAGCCGCTGAATTTTAATTCGCTGCACTATGTCTATATCGTTGTAAAGCTCATACAGCTCATCGTTAAATCGTCTGCGATATTCGTTATATTAGATTTCCTATAAAGATCTCGAGTATGTATGTGGTTTTATAGCCGATTCAAATTTAGTATAATAAAGTGCAAGTTTCATGTCGCTAAAAGTTACTATTGATATTTTCGATCTTTTTTATGGAGCGTGTTGCGCATTTTCTTTCATATAAAAGTCAGTGTTGTATGAAAGGAAATTCACAACACCCTCCGCAAAAAAAAATCGAAAAAATTAACGGTAATTTTAATTATATTTCTCTTACAGAGTTGCATGCAAAAGTGCTTACTAACAAGCTACTCACATTGTAGCATTTAACGTTGTAAGCTTTATCGAGCGGATGTAGGGTGAACTCAGCAGAGCACGCGCTTATACCGGCTCAGCATCGTTGGCTTGGGTGGGGTTTATGTTGACTGCTGGGTGTATGCTCGAGTTGCGCTACCAAAATAAAACAATAAAAAAAGATCGCGTGCTGGTTTAGCTGAGGGGGGAATAGGGGTAATGAATACTGGATTATGAGAGGAAGAGGGCTACGCACTGAAGATTGCTGATCGGAAAGAAGACAGGAAAGAAGGAACTAGCTGATAACCCTTACCATGGCTGACCAGTCGGATGTGTCGATGTTGCGAGATGGGGGAGCAACATCAGAAACGCCCACCCTACCATGATCACTCTTGACCTAGGACAAGTTTTCAAGGTGATCCCTTGAACCAAATTAACGTCAGCGGCTGACGTCCATAACCACAGTGGATCGATACATGACCCCGTCTTTAAGAACTTAACTCATGTTTCACACAACATTAACTAAACCAAACTCCAATTTTATTTCAAGACGTAGGGGTATAACTGCAATAGGTGTGAAAATGCTTAAATTTTAATTTGAGTACTTATAAAAATTCATATATAAACAAGAACAGAGAGATTAAGGCTCAGGTGGAAGAGCTCGTGCTAAAAGTAAATTAATTATTATGTACGTGTGATGGATGCTTATAAATATGAGTACGTGCTTATGTATGTATGTAAATTTATACTCGTCAACTAATTTAGTAAATCTTGGGCTAACGTTAGTTACAAAGAAAAATTCAATTATTGGATATAACTACATATGCATTTATGTGGAAAGCAACGAGAAATCTACAATTCATTTATTTAATTCTCCCTTTTTTTTTGGTACTTCACTTTAAGTTCAAAGAGCCAACCGATACAAAGGAGACGCGGCAATATAAGTATTTGCGCGAGTTTCTGAGTACCTTTCGATTTGTACAAAAAAAAAAATTATTGGAACTCTGCACACATCAAAACCCAAACAGAACCCACAAAACCCAAAACTATGATCACTACTTTTTCTCTTTGCCGATACGTATTACTAAGAAAATATATAAAAATTTAAGAGATCACTACATCATAGCTCCCACGACGAAAGATCTTTCGATGCGCGTGTTGATGTGTGGTGATGCTGAAACTTGTATATTATGAGTGATGCTGGTTTCGGTTAATTGAATATATATAATTTGGGGATATTTTTGGTTGACTGCATGCAGAATTATTCTCCCTTTTTCTTGTATCACAAATTTAGACGCGTTTAACGCATTGTTCGTGCATTCAGAACTCTTTGTGTACTTAGCTAAAACCGAAGTTCTTCTTTTTTTTTTGGTGGCGACACCAGCTGCCTGAAAATATCAGAATGAAATGGTGTTGCCAGCTTATGGGTTCGACTTCCATTTCTAGTGTACGTTATCTTTGTAGGGCGACAAGCGACACTACAAGTCCCTCCCGCAAAGATCACACTTTACGTGGAAGCAACCAGCAAGGGTGATCAATGCTTGGAGCGAACATTTCTCCAATAATAAGGAAACTATTTCTTTATATCCTTGGCGTGAAATTTACTAACAGGGCGGCCTTGCAAATCCTCAAGCTCATAGTAACAATTGCCAAGTTTACGTTTTATTCTAGCCTTTAGGAAAGTGGGAGCTAGCTTCGCGGTGAGACCTTTGGAAAAATTACTTGGCCAACCGCGAAAGACACATTGCGACACCTCAAGTTATACGACCTTTCATTGCGGCTGTGCTGGTTTCTCATACAGTGCTTTTGTTCTCAAAATATTAAATGAATCGTCCCTATCAAAACGAACTGAACGATCCTCAAGTACGCTTGACTTGCGAAGAAGCTCGTACGTAGATCCATGGGTGATCATATGTTGGCCAAAGACAAGTCGATACGGGGTGGTGTTAATGGCAGTGTGGAAGCTCGAACGCAGCGAACAGCAAATATTACTGAGTTGAGCATCCCAATTGGACTGGTCAGGGTGAATGTACGCTTTTATAGCCGACAGTACGGGGCGGTTAACCCTTTCGGAGGCGTTCGCTTGAGGAGCATAAGTAGCAGTGTACGAGTGGTGGATTCCATATTTATCAAGCAACGCGTTAAAGACCGTTGATTTGAACTGAACTCCGTTGTCAGAAACCATCACCTCGGGCACTCCGAATCACTGGAACAAATCTTCCTCCATAAAACGCACAATAGATTCAGCTGTCATTTTCCTGACAGGCCTCAAAAAGGGAAACTTTGAGTAGTGGTCCAGCACTACCAAAATGGCAATGCACCAGCAAAAAATCCATCTTTTGTTGAAGGCCGACAAAAAGTGTTTACATGTACAAAAAGGTTGTACTTGGGCTCAAAATTATTTTTTCCAAACGATCAGGCCTCACGTTGGGCGCAAATTATTTTATTTGTAGGATTTAACGTTGTAAGCTTTATCGAGCGGATGTAGGGAGCACTCAGCAGAGCACGCGCTTGTACCGGCTCAGCATCGTTGGCTTGGGTGGGGCTTATGTTGACTGCTGGGTGTATGCTCGAGTTGCGCTACCAAAATAAAACAATAAAAAAAGATCGCGTGATGGTTTAGCTGAGGGGGGAATAGGGGTAATGAATACTGGATTATGAGAGGAAGAGGGTTACGCACTGAAGATTGCTGATAGGAAAGAAGACAGGAAACAAGGAACTAGCTGATAACCCTTACCATGGCTGACCAGTCGGTTGTGTTGCGAGATGGGGGAGCAACATCAGAAACGCCCACCCTACCATGATCACTCTTGACCTAGGACAAGTTTTCAAGGTGATCCCTTGAACCAAACTAACGTCAGCGGCTGACGTCCATATCCACAGTGGATCGATGCATGACCCCGTCTTTAAGAACTTAACTCATGTTTAGTTTTCACACAACATTAACTAAACCAAACTTCAATTTTATTTCAAGACGTAGGGGTATAACTGCAATAGGTGTGAAAATGCTTAAATTTTAATTTGAGTACTTATAAAAATTCATATATAAACAAGAGCAGAGAGATTAAGGCTCAGGTGGAAGAGCTCGTGCTAAAAATACAATTAATTATTATGTACGTGTGATGGATGCTTATAAATATGAGTACGTGCTATGTACGTATGTAAATTTATACTCGTAAACTAATTAAGTAAATCTTGGGCTAACGTTAGTTACAAAGAAAAATTCAATTATTGGATATAACTACATATGCATTTAGGCGGAAGGCAACGAGAAATCTACAATTCATTTATTTAATTCTTCCTTTTTTTGTATTTCACTTTAAGTTCAAAGAGCCAACCGATACAAAGGAGACGCGGCAATATATGTATTTGCGCGAGTTTCTGAGTACCTTTCGATTTGTACAAAAAAAAAATTATTGGAACTCTGCACATATCAAACCCAAACAGAACCCAAAAAACTCAAAATTATGTTCACTACTTTTCTCTTTGCCGATACGTATTACTAGGAAAATATATAAAAATTTAAGAGATCACTTACATCATAGCTCCCACGACGAAAGATCTTTCGATGCGCGTGTTGATGTGTGGTGATGCTGAAACTTGTATATTATGAGTGTTGCTGGTTTCGGTTAAGTGAATATATATAATTTTGGGATATTTTTGGTTGACTGCATGCAGAATTTGGTTATTTGGTTATTTGTGTTGGTTATTAGCACCACTATACGAGCACCCGTGGACGATTGCTGGCCCACTGACACCAGCACTACGGCACAGGGGAAGTGAAGAAGGGCAGCTTTTTGCCAATCGCGGTATTTCCAATTTTACACTCTGTTGGTAGCCCCTGAGTGGGCTCGGTGTGGATTTTTGTTAGCTTTGGAGCCTTAATTGCGTACCAAATCTACACAGGGATACAACAACAAACACGAATACTAAGAAAATACGCCGAATTGTGAGATGTGCAAGAGAGACTTACCCTATAGGAGATGGCACCCAAATGGGATACAATTGGTGTCCGAACCCAAGACAGCTCTACTCTTCTTTTCCTCGTACATACGACAAAGGGGATGGGTGGCAACTTTATACGCAAAAGGAAGTGCGGCTTTCTCGTAGCTGGTGGCTACTTTGGGCCAAAGAAATTCCTACAATTCATGCCCTTAGCGCAATAAAAAAAACACATTTTTATTGCTGCCATCCGTACTTACTTTTTCTCGGTGTTGAACGCAATTCAGCCCAGCTGTATTGAGAAATAGTTTTTGTACAATATTTCCGAATAAAACTAGCGCTTGAAAACTTTAATAAAATTCCACGTGCTAACACTTCAGCTGGGGAAGATCGGGGCGCCGTAGTAAGCGTATGCGTGCACTACCGATCTGATTGAAATCCACGAGATTAAGGCTGAAGTTAATCGTTACTTCAAAAAGGAAACCTCCTTTGGCGGAAAACTTTCCTCTCCCAAGTTGACAAAAGAAAAATACAAAGCAATAAACGTCCTCTT
>NW_023464973.1:0-9603 GCF_013731165.1 Rhagoletis pomonella
AAGGGTTCACCTGGCGCTGGCCCTGGCTTGGGCTTTCTGCTTTTTCCAACCGTTTTCCATTGATTATCTGGTACGGTTTTCTGTGCATTATTATCGTTATTACCATTATTATTTTTACCATTATTAAAAATAATATTATTACTACTATTATTATTATAGTTAGTGTTCTTTCTCTTTTCCGGCTCGCCTGTAGGGGAGTCGGATCGAGTTCGACCTCTCTTTTGCGAGCCAGGGCCAGCCCTCCGCAGCTCGGAAGGGTAGACCCCTTCCGGCACTGCTCTCGGAGGTAGCTTAATATATTTAAGCTCTCCTCGATTTGGGCCATACCCGTTTTTATGTCCATGGACACATTCTTCTGCTTAGAGACAGCACTCTGCATCTTCTTCAAGACGAGCCGAATCTGGGCCAATTGCTCATCTTCATTGCCTTCGCAAGTTCTCAAGCTTGCGGTGACATGCTTGTCGCTGTTTGCAGCAGCCGGCGTTTGAAGACGACTATCCTGGCTGCCGGAAGTTGCCGTTTAGCAAGGTGTAGCCTTCTGCGCCACGTCGGCGGCTTTCTCCGTGCTCGTGGTGCCGGCATTTGCCTGCAGAGGAGTTTGTGGCGGGGAGCGCACAACTCTACTGCTCTTCCTGAATGCGCTGCATTCTTCCTCCATAACATCGACGTTGGTTTCATTTCTTTGTTTTATTTTATTCATTTCCAATCAATTGGGTCTCCGCTTCAAGCCGCTATCTCCACACGTAGCACAGTCGCTTTTAAGTGTCCCGAAGTTCCCTTCTATCAAAGGAGCAGGCCATCGCGAGGGTTGACACAAGTCCTTATGGGATATTGTGTTCAGAGCCAAGACAGCGCAAAACCAGGAGTAAATCTCAACTGGACGTGTGCGGCCAACTAAATGGCGACGTGTATTGAACGTACTTGAAGACCTGCCAGGGTTTTAACGAGACGGAGGCGATTGCAGCATTAGCCCACCAGCCATTTCTGTGAGGTGTCACCCTCACATACTAAAGTGGCGGAATACTGCTCTCGCCAGCCCCATATCGAACTAATCGTATACATGCTCCAGTATGCCATGAACACGATCTAACTGGTCTCAATCCTGGGATGCTTTTTTGGGAGGCGGCATCTGTTCGCCCGGACAGATCTTTTAAATCAGGCCCTCGTGTCCTGCCGCTCTTGGTCTGGGACTACTTATTGGTTATTCGCAGCTAACCTACCGGAGTAGGCCGTTCACGATCCGCCCTGTGTGATCCCGGTAAGGTCCTGAGCTCAGCCCTTACCTTAATATTATTATTATTATAATTTTTTTTTTCGTAGGAGAGGGAAATGCTTTATGCACTGCCCGGGGGCGCTAGTCTCTATACTACCTTCCCCGAGTGTGGGACCGAAGCGTGCTGGGCTACCCACTAAAACCCATACTCCCACCGCCCGCGCAAGAATCCCGCATCTGGTACCGCAATTCTGCATGTCTTTAGATGCAGGAGCGCGCTGCTAGAGCCTTGGGGCTGCTCTTTTGTAGGGGCGTTTCATTCGGGTGTCCTCAGTAGACAACGATCCTCTCGTTTGCAGCGGAGTACGAATTTCACGTATCTCGCAACTTCTTCCCACTTTTCTGCACTGGAGATCATTACCCCAACTATGTTGTTCGGAGTTATGTCTCCGTATCTTTCTTCCAACATTCTGCGCGAAATCAAGAAGTGTTCGAAGGAGAAGAATGTGTGGTAAACGTTATCTTCGACGTTTCCACAGTAGTGACAGAACGGTGAGTCCACCCTTCCCATTCTGTGAAGATATTATCGGAAGTAACCATGACCGGTGAGGAACTGCGTCAGGTAGAAATCGACTTCCCCATGCGGTCTGTTCAACCATGTTTGAAGGTCGGCTATCAGGGAGTGCGTCCATCGACCTTTTGTGCCGCGGCAGCTGCTCGACCTATCTCGGCACTGAGATTGTAAATCTCTTTTCGCTCGTAAGCAAGTAGCTCAATTGGCATGACGCCAGAAATAACTAGAACCGCGTCCGCGGACACTGTACGGTATGCAGAAGCAATGCATAGTGCCCCTCTGCGCTGGACCGAAGACATTTGAATCCGGTATTTTTTGATTTTCAATGCGTCGGCCCAAATTTCTGCCCCATACAGGAGCAACGACTGGACTGCTGTCATAAGAAGCGGGCCGCCATCAGCCGGCTTAGAGTCACCGTGCTCTGCGCAGCTTTTTCACATACTCCATGGATGTGTTCCCAGAATGTGAGTTTGCTGTCAAGCTTCACCCCTAGGTATTTTGTAGACCTAGAAGTGGTCACGAGTTGAGGTCCTGCCATCATATTTATAGTTGTTGGGATCCGTTTCCTGGCGAGGAGCACGATCTCCGTTTTGGCTGTAGCCAATTGCAGACCGTGATCGCTCATCCATCCACTGACGTTGCGCATGACCTGGTTTAGCTTAAGCTGTGCTAGCTGGACATTTCTTGCTGTTATGACGGCGGCCACGTCGTCCGCGAAGGCGACAAGGAAGGCGCTCTCCGGCATTTCCGTGCGCAACAGACTGTCATACATGGCGTTCCAGAGGTCCGGGCCAAGTAAAGACTCCTGTGCCGCTCCGTCGGTTATACGTATCTTTCTCTGACCTTGTGTTGTGTCGTACAAAAGCCAACGGTCTCTAAGGTAGTCCCGGATCATATCTAGCAAGTATGTTGGAACCTTGAATGACCGTTCCAAGGCCTCCAGCATGTCGTCCCATCTTGCCGAGGTGAAGGCGTTCTTGACGTCCAGTGTGACTAGCAGCACTATTGGCCGCGCCTGGTGGCAGGCTTCTTCAGCCTTATGTACCGTCTCGACTACTTCGCCAATTGCTCCTATAGTTGAGTGTCCCTTCCTGAAGCCATGTTGTCGGGGTGAAAGGCCTCCATCGCTTTCTATGGCTGACGTCAAGCGTATTTTGAGAAGACTCTCCATCATTTTGCCTGCTGTGTCTAGCATGCAGAGTGGCCGGAAGGATGAAGGAGAGTTTGGGTCCCCCTTGCCCTTGGGTATAAGCACCAGTCTCGCCTTCTTCCATTGGCTTGGGAAGACCCGGGCCCTAAGGCTGCTGTTGTACATATTAAGCAGGAGATCAGGGCTCGTTTTCGCTGCTAACCTGATTGCTTCCGCTGGTATGCCTTGCCGGCTTTCATGCTTCGCAGGGCTAGCTTCAGCTCGTCTGTCGAAATCAGTGGTGCCTCGGCTTGCTCCTCGACGAACACTGTATCTGCTCTTAGTGGGTGTGTGGGAAATAGCGCATCCACTATATTCTTGACTCGGGCCTCATACATCGCTTGCGATGATGTGTTCGAAGGAGTTGTGTTCATCACTATTTTGTATCCCTGGCCCCAGGGATCGTGATCCACTTCGTCACATAGCGCTTTCCAGCAGTACCGTTTACTCTTCTGTATCTCGGCCCCAAGTGCTTTCTTAGCGCTTTTGTAGGCGCGCGTTGCGTGTCTCCGCATTCTATGGCAGGCCCTTCGCAGCTCTGCAATTCAGTCATTCCACCAGTATACCTGCTTTTTACCTGACCATGCTCTCCTCTGTGGCATTGAGGCTTTGCATGCCCGGTGAATGCAGCGCATGATTTCTTCGACCAGCTTAGTACAAGACTCCCTGTTGTGGATCTCTCCCGTTGTGGGTGAAATACCTTGGGAATCTGCTAGGAGTGATGTATCGAACTTGCAAACATCGACCCTAGACGGGTTCCAGCCTGGTTTCCTGCGAGGGAAACTACGTGTTTGCCCTCGCGTTGTGTCAGTGACTTGGAAGGTGATGTAGTTGTGGTCGCTACAACTCAGGTCTTCCATCACTCTCCATCCGTCAGCCCTTCGAAGAAGGTTTTCTGAGACCAGGGTTATATCAGGGATAGAGTATCCAAAACCTGTCCTTCGGTATGTAGGGGTCGATCCGTTGTTGAGGATGGTTAGGCCAACGAGGGCTGCCATTTCAAGGACCAGTCTTCCCCTGGTGTTTGTTTGGGGCATACCCCATTCCACGCCTCCTGTGTTGAAATCTCCAGCAAACAATTATGTGGCCGGTTATATCGCGCAATTCGTCTTCAAGGTCTTCGAGCTTTTCCCTGAAGACAATGACTGTGTCGTTTGGAGACAGGTAGCAGCTCACCAGAGTGATTTGCGTCATTTTCACCCAGACGTAGCAGCGTCCGACTCCGCTGCTCTCTGCGCGATGGTTGGGGTTAGCAATCCATATCGCTGCCGAGCCTGATTGGTCAACATGGCAGGTTTCCTTTGTTCTATAGGGTTCACTGATGATGACAGCGTCTGCTCTTTGTTCAAGAACCAATTGGTCCAGTAGGTCATCAGCTTCCCTACTCCTGTTCATATTGCCTTGTATAAATTTAATCATATGCACGCTCCCGACCCGGGCAGGTGATTGGCATTTTTCTGTCCATCTCCTGCGGAGCACAGGTAGCAGCTTGGGCTTTCTTTACATGCAGGGGTTCTGTGGCCCTGCTGACCACATTTCCAGCATGAACTGCTTCTGTCTGGGCCTTTGCATGCCGCCTTTTTGTGGCCATATCCCAGATAGCGGAAACACCTTTGGACACACGCGCGCTCTCGGACACGGCAGATAATCCAACCTACTCGCAGCTACCCCTTTTCAATAAGAGTCCGGCCTGGCAGTTCGTCGATTTCCACCACGGCCATTCTTTGTTCTCGCGAGTTTACAGCGAGGAGAGAGACGTGAAGTTGGCCATTCATCTTGTCTCCTAATTCCCCGCGTATACCGTGGGCGTGGTTAGGCAGTCCATGCCCAGAACTTTTAGACGTAAACGTCTAGTGAGAATACGGGCGTCTCCACGCTGGCCAATGGCAGTGCACACATTTTCCTTAAATTCTGAGTGGTCGCCACAGCGCTCCATTTCGTTAAGCTCGCCGCCTTCCCGGGCTTTCCGAACAGATTGAATTACGGTCTCTGTCTTCTCAGGTTGGACCTTACCACGTATCGTTCCCAGCACCTCTGCATAGGTTTTGCCTTCAGCAGGCTTAATGATTAGTTTCGCGACACTCTTCTTTTTCTCACCCTCTTCTTTTTTTTGCGGCTGGCCGCCTCGCCCTTATTGACCAAGGGTTCACCTGGCGCTGGCCCTGGCTTGGGCTTTCTGCTTTTTCCAACCGTTTTCCATTGATTATCTGGTACGGTTTTCTGTGCATTATTATCGTTATTACCATTATTATTTTTACCATTATTAAAAATAATATTATTACTACTATTATTATTATAGTTAGTGTTCTTTCTCTTTTCCGGCTCGCCTGTAGGGGAGTCGGATCGAGTTCGACCTCTCTTTTGCGAGCCAGGGCCAGCCCTCCGCAGCTCGGAAGGGTAGACCCCTTCCGGCACTGCTCTCGGAGGTAGCTTAATATATTTAAGCTCTCCTCGATTTGGGCCATACCCGTTTTTATGTCCATGGACACATTCTTCTGCTTAGAGACAGCACTCTGCATCTTCTTCAAGACGAGCCGAATCTGGGCCAATTGCTCATCTTCATTGCCTTCGCAAGTTCTCAAGCTTGCGGTGACATGCTTGTCGCTGTTTGCAGCAGCCGGCGTTTGAAGACGACTATCCTGGCTGCCGGAAGTTGCCGTTTAGCAAGGTGTAGCCTTCTGCGCCACGTCGGCGGCTTTCTCCGTGCTCGTGGTGCCGGCATTTGCCTGCAGAGGAGTTTGTGGCGGGGAGCGCACAACTCTACTGCTCTTCCTGAATGCGCTGCATTCTTCCTCCATAACATCGACGTTGGTTTCATTTCTTTGTTTTATTTTATTCATTTCCAATCAATTGGGTCTCCGCTTCAAGCCGCTATCTCCACACGTAGCACAGTCGCTTTTAAGTGTCCCGAAGTTCCCTTCTATCAAAGGAGCAGGCCATCGCGAGGGTTGACACAAGTCCTTATGGGATATTGTGTTCAGAGCCAAGACAGCGCAAAACCAGGAGTAAATCTCAACTGGACGTGTGCGGCCAACTAAATGGCGACGTGTATTGAACGTACTTGAAGACCTGCCAGGGTTTTAACGAGACGGAGGCGATTGCAGCATTAGCCCACCAGCCATTTCTGTGAGGTGTCACCCTCACATACTAAAGTGGCGGAATACTGCTCTCGCCAGCCCCATATCGAACTAATCGTATACATGCTCCAGTATGCCATGAACACGATCTAACTGGTCTCAATCCTGGGATGCTTTTTTGGGAGGCGGCATCTGTTCGCCCGGACAGATCTTTTAAATCAGGCCCTCGTGTCCTGCCGCTCTTGGTCTGGGACTACTTATTGGTTATTCGCAGCTAACCTACCGGAGTAGGCCGTTCACGATCCGCCCTGTGTGATCCCGGTAAGGTCCTGAGCTCAGCCCTTACCTTAATATTATTATTATTATAATTTTTTTTTTCGTAGGAGAGGGAAATGCTTTATGCACTGCCCGGGGGCGCTAGTCTCTATACTACCTTCCCCGAGTGTGGGACCGAAGCGTGCTGGGCTACCCACTAAAACCCATACTCCCACCGCCCGCGCAAGAATCCCGCATCTGGTACCGCAATTCTGCATGTCTTTAGATGCAGGAGCGCGCTGCTAGAGCCTTGGGGCTGCTCTTTTGTAGGGGCGTTTCATTCGGGTGTCCTCAGTAGACAACGATCCTCTCGTTTGCAGCGGAGTACGAATTTCACGTATCTCGCAACTTCTTCCCACTTTTCTGCACTGGAGATCATTACCCCAACTATGTTGTTCGGAGTTATGTCTCCGTATCTTTCTTCCAACATTCTGCGCGAAATCAAGAAGTGTTCGAAGGAGAAGAATGTGTGGTAAACGTTATCTTCGACGTTTCCACAGTAGTGACAGAACGGTGAGTCCACCCTTCCCATTCTGTGAAGATATTATCGGAAGTAACCATGACCGGTGAGGAACTGCGTCAGGTAGAAATCGACTTCCCCATGCGGTCTGTTCAACCATGTTTGAAGGTCGGCTATCAGGGAGTGCGTCCATCGACCTTTTGTGCCGCGGCAGCTGCTCGACCTATCTCGGCACTGAGATTGTAAATCTCTTTTCGCTCGTAAGCAAGTAGCTCAATTGGCATGACGCCAGAAATAACTAGAACCGCGTCCGCGGACACTGTACGGTATGCAGAAGCAATGCATAGTGCCCCTCTGCGCTGGACCGAAGACATTTGAATCCGGTATTTTTTGATTTTCAATGCGTCGGCCCAAATTTCTGCCCCATACAGGAGCAACGACTGGACTGCTGTCATAAGAAGCGGGCCGCCATCAGCCGGCTTAGAGTCACCGTGCTCTGCGCAGCTTTTTCACATACTCCATGGATGTGTTCCCAGAATGTGAGTTTGCTGTCAAGCTTCACCCCTAGGTATTTTGTAGACCTAGAAGTGGTCACGAGTTGAGGTCCTGCCATCATATTTATAGTTGTTGGGATCCGTTTCCTGGCGAGGAGCACGATCTCCGTTTTGGCTGTAGCCAATTGCAGACCGTGATCGCTCATCCATCCACTGACGTTGCGCATGACCTGGTTTAGCTTAAGCTGTGCTAGCTGGACATTTCTTGCTGTTATGACGGCGGCCACGTCGTCCGCGAAGGCGACAAGGAAGGCGCTCTCCGGCATTTCCGTGCGCAACAGACTGTCATACATGGCGTTCCAGAGGTCCGGGCCAAGTAAAGACTCCTGTGCCGCTCCGTCGGTTATACGTATCTTTCTCTGACCTTGTGTTGTGTCGTACAAAAGCCAACGGTCTCTAAGGTAGTCCCGGATCATATCTAGCAAGTATGTTGGAACCTTGAATGACCGTTCCAAGGCCTCCAGCATGTCGTCCCATCTTGCCGAGGTGAAGGCGTTCTTGACGTCCAGTGTGACTAGCAGCACTATTGGCCGCGCCTGGTGGCAGGCTTCTTCAGCCTTATGTACCGTCTCGACTACTTCGCCAATTGCTCCTATAGTTGAGTGTCCCTTCCTGAAGCCATGTTGTCGGGGTGAAAGGCCTCCATCGCTTTCTATGGCTGACGTCAAGCGTATTTTGAGAAGACTCTCCATCATTTTGCCTGCTGTGTCTAGCATGCAGAGTGGCCGGAAGGATGAAGGAGAGTTTGGGTCCCCCTTGCCCTTGGGTATAAGCACCAGTCTCGCCTTCTTCCATTGGCTTGGGAAGACCCGGGCCCTAAGGCTGCTGTTGTACATATTAAGCAGGAGATCAGGGCTCGTTTTCGCTGCTAACCTGATTGCTTCCGCTGGTATGCCTTGCCGGCTTTCATGCTTCGCAGGGCTAGCTTCAGCTCGTCTGTCGAAATCAGTGGTGCCTCGGCTTGCTCCTCGACGAACACTGTATCTGCTCTTAGTGGGTGTGTGGGAAATAGCGCATCCACTATATTCTTGACTCGGGCCTCATACATCGCTTGCGATGATGTGTTCGAAGGAGTTGTGTTCATCACTATTTTGTATCCCTGGCCCCAGGGATCGTGATCCACTTCGTCACATAGCGCTTTCCAGCAGTACCGTTTACTCTTCTGTATCTCGGCCCCAAGTGCTTTCTTAGCGCTTTTGTAGGCGCGCGTTGCGTGTCTCCGCATTCTATGGCAGGCCCTTCGCAGCTCTGCAATTCAGTCATTCCACCAGTATACCTGCTTTTTACCTGACCATGCTCTCCTCTGTGGCATTGAGGCTTTGCATGCCCGGTGAATGCAGCGCATGATTTCTTCGACCAGCTTAGTACAAGACTCCCTGTTGTGGATCTCTCCCGTTGTGGGTGAAATACCTTGGGAATCTGCTAGGAGTGATGTATCGAACTTGCAAACATCGACCCTAGACGGGTTCCAGCCTGGTTTCCTGCGAGGGAAACTACGTGTTTGCCCTCGCGTTGTGTCAGTGACTTGGAAGGTGATGTAGTTGTGGTCGCTACAACTCAGGTCTTCCATCACTCTCCATCCGTCAGCCCTTCGAAGAAGGTTTTCTGAGACCAGGGTTATATCAGGGATAGAGTATCCAAAACCTGTCCTTCGGTATGTAGGGGTCGATCCGTTGTTGAGGATGGTTAGGCCAACGAGGGCTGCCATTTCAAGGACCAGTCTTCCCCTGGTGTTTGTTTGGGGCATACCCCATTCCACGCCTCCTGTGTTGAAATCTCCAGCAAACAATTATGTGGCCGGTTATATCGCGCAATTCGTCTTCAAGGTCTTCGAGCTTTTCCCTGAAGACAATGACTGTGTCGTTTGGAGACAGGTAGCAGCTCACCAGAGTGATTTGCGTCATTTTCACCCAGACGTAGCAGCGTCCGACTCCGCTGCTCTCTGCGCGATGGTTGGGGTTAGCAATCCATATCGCTGCCGAGCCTGATTGGTCAACATGGCAGGTTTCCTTTGTTCTATAGGGTTCACTGATGATGACAGCGTCTGCTCTTTGTTCAAGAACCAATTGGTCCAGTAGGTCATCAGCTTCCCTACTCCTGTTCATATTGCCTTGTATAAATTTAATCATATGCACGCTCCCGACCCGGGCAGGTGATTGGCATTTTTCTGTCCATCTCCTGCGGAGCACAGGTAGCAGCTTGGGCTTTCTTTACATGCAGG